>NW_008238439.1:731525-756802 GCF_000691975.1 Corvus brachyrhynchos
CGATCTCCTTGGTTTTAGCACGATTTGGGAAGATGAAGGAAGGAAATAAATTGGACTTCTGGAAAATGATTTGTGCCTGGGATCGGCAGATGCCTGGCAGGGATGCTCCTGGAAAGTTGTCTGTGAGAGCTCTGTGAATATGGAGCATATTCAGAGCAGACTTATCTTGAGAGAATTTTGCTGGTATAAGTGCAGAAAACATGCCTGAAGTGAGGGTCTTCTACAGAGTTAGAAGTCCACCAAAAAGAAAAATTGGCCAAAAGGGAAGGGGGATGCAGCAACAGGCTTGATACAGGCAATCCTTCCCCAATGCTCTAAGTTATTGCTTCAGAGCATATGGTTGTGAGAACCTCTCCATTAAATGGTTATTGCTTTCTTTTTTTCTATACAGACAAATTGTTTTTCCCCCCTCACTTCATTCTGGGAGACAGCCGAACTGTTTTAACTGAAACTTTCCCAAATAACTCAGCCCAAGACAGAGACATTGGCTAGGAAAATATAATACCAAGCACAGAGAGTTTGGCAATGTCTTTAGTAAATGAAAGCCGAATTTCTTAATGGAAAGTGTCAGGCACCCTTAACCATAAGTAGTATTAAAATGCAGCCTATAATTATGCAAATGAAGAGGGGACATCTTTGCCAACTGGACCCATTTCCCAAACATAGCATTCACTTTTAAGAATCTGGAGTAGTTGCATGATATTTAACAAGGTGGTTATAAAATGAGATTTTGAATGTGGCATGAGCTGCCACTTACGACAGTGAATAAAGTCTTTGTTGGGAAATGGTAGGTGAAATTCAGCCACAGCAAGTCCTGGAGATCTGGGACTGGGAGGGGCTTCAGAAAGTTTGGCAAGTATTTTTCTACTGATAGTAGAAACTGATGATCTTCAGACTGTCATAGTTTTTGTAAGCAAGGTAGGAGTTACAACTGGTGTGTTGTGAAAGGCAAGTTTGATGAACAGAGCTTGAAAGGGGTAATCACTGCTGCTGGGATTGGGATTTTGCGCTGTGTGCAATGAGCAGACTAGGAAATACTTTTTCTTGTCTCTCCTGTAAATATAATTTGACCTCTATGGGGTTTCCTTCTCCTCTAAAGGAATAGAAATTTGCCAGAAGTGGAAACAAGTAGTTCTAATGCAGAGAGTGAGCTGAGAATGGTGGTTCATATGTCTCACGTATGTGCTCAAAATTAAGGAGCTAAGAAAAGCAGCAACTGTGTTCTTACATTCTCTGTACCTTCTTGGGCTATGGAATGGGGACTGTCAATGTCCATCTAGACTTTTTCACTTAACTAGGTTTTGGTGACTCCCTTGTTCTCTTCTGCTCTCTTCCTTTGGCACACTTGGATGCATTAGATGTGGAAAAACTAATGCTGTTTAGTTTGTTCTATGCTCTTGGGATCATCTTGCCTGGGGTTTACAGAGTTGCTCAGAATAGATGCTCTGTAAACCCTCTGGGCCGTGTGTCACATGGCAGTCGGCCATACACCGTGACACAGATGGTTCCTGCCAGTCTTTTTTTCTACAGAAGAGAGATGCCAGCATTAACTAATCCATAAAGCTCCCTCATGCTGGGCATCCACCCAGTTAGAGCGGTTTAAACCTCCATGGTGTCTTAAACACTCTTGTTGATGTTGTTGCCTTGGTGCTCCATTTCCTCCCAGTGCTAGCTCCAAGCCTTTACTGGAGTGCGGGTAGACGGCGCAGCACCGGGCGACCGGCAGAGATCACAGTGGCAGTTTTATGTTTGGAGTACAGTTTTTGCTCTGGGAAACAACCTGCTGCAGTGGAAGGGCTTCTCTCAGATCTGCTCCTCTGGCTGTTCTTTTAGGGTGCAATCCTTGCTAGTGAAACAAAGAGTATCCTTCTTAGTTGTTTGCTGTCTGGGATGTGGTGGTGCAGGCTGTGCAGTGTTTTTTCAGCGTAGGTAAAGCTAGGATATGCCCTTATGGCTTCTGTCTGGAAGAAAGGCCAGCCAAAATCCTTTGAGAATAAGTGTCTTGTGGGGGAGGATCCCTGGCTGTAAGGCATTAGTACTCTGAGCTTGCTGAGGGTGGGGAACAGCCAGAGCACTAAGCAAGTCAATCACTTGGATTTCTAGAGGGGCAAGATAGAAATTACTGAGCAATTATAAGAGGTGGCAGATGACAAATAGAAATGCCTTTCTCTTAATTTTTCAGCAGATGATCTCATTTTACAGCAGATCCTCAGCTGCTGTAGATCAGACTACTCCCTTGAAGCCTGTGCCGATTTGCACCTGCTACAGAGCTGGCAGTGGCATGCTTGATTTTAAAAAGGAAATAATTGTGCTTGTAGTGTAAAATCAGCTTAGTTTTGGATTAGAGAAGCTTTCAGCATTTCAGTCACTCTGGAGGTTGCATGCACCACATGTTTGTGAAGTTGCAGGCTGACACACACAAACTTCTTTCCTGTATTTCAGGTGAATCTGTATGTTCATCTGCTTCAGTGGCTGTTTTGGAAAATTCTCAGACTTCTCCCTAAGTGTTTTTCTGCATTATTTATTTTGAAAGCAGGGGTTTTTAAAAGAATTCTTACCAGACCCATTTGGCCCCACACCCTGTCCTTGAGTTTAACTCATGCAAGTCTAATTCTGTGATATCAGGCAGGAATATGAATACTGTGAGATATTAGATACTGTTGTCTTATTAAGTTGCAGTTTAAAATCTGCTAAAAGATAACATTTTTCCCCAGAATAGCCCCTCAAAAATTGGTTTATTTTCTGGTGCAGAGAATGTAATATGGGCCCCTGTATTCTGTGATCTCAAGGTAATGTTTTGTCTTCTCTCTCCTCTCTCTTTGCCTGTTATAACCCACAATTATTTTTTTTCTACATGCAGCTGAGGAGTCAGAGATGCTGCTGTTAAGACCACATCAGCTGTTCCTAGGGTGCAGGCGTATGCGTAGACAGAATACGGTCAGCACGTCATGCTGAGGGTTACTTACAACATCCCTGTAATGCAGATGATTTACATTGGCCCAGGGGAAGAGTGAACTGGAATCATGAGGAGGCTCTTAAAGTTAACCACGTCTCGTTCAAGGCAGAGAAAAATATCCGTACCATCTGATAGGAGAGTGGTGGTTCAACTCCTCCAGCTTTTTTAAGAAGGCAAAAACAATACACTGCATATTTACATGGAATCCCCTTAAGGACATCTGTCATGCTGGAGATTAAACTAAAAGTCTCTCCCCAGTTTAATGTTATGCCTTCAGGCAGCCTAAACCCAATAGATTTAGTTACTCTGCTCTAGATCCTAGATTACTAACACAGGCAGTTTTTATTCTCGCCCTTATTTTCCAGAAGCGTAGAACCTTCGCTTGTAAATTACTGGCTTTGTGTGGGTTTTCTAGGCCACTTCCACTTATGTTTTGGAGCCTGGCCCTGTGCTGGATTTGTGGTTAGTGTTTTTTACATTGACTTCTAGCAGCCACGCTTCCCTTGATTCTGTCTCCATATGGTGCATTAGGCAAGTTATTGAACTCATTTCCTTCCCTTCATTGTGACACACATCATAGGAGCTACGTTTCCATCCATCACCTTTTATCCAGAAGTTTGCATTGCCTTTAGGACTTGAACTCTAACTACCACGAAAAAAACCTCCCAAAACCAAAAAAACCCCTCCAAACAAAAAGTCCCCCCAAACCCCCCAAAAACTGGTCAAAGAGCAGAGAGGAAAGCAACTATTTGAATGTTATTATGTTGACTTCTAAAACCAAGTTTGCTTTCCTTACTCAAGGAATTACTCACTTTTGCTGTCCTGCTACCACTGAGTCTGCAGCAAGGATTCATTTTGCTCAGCCTGCTTGCTTGTTTGCTCACTGTGTGGCCTGAATGCTTGGGAAGCTTGGCCACAACATTTGAAAATACATGTTAATTTGTGGAAGAAGAGAGGATTTCTTTGAAGGAGGAAGCTGCAGAGGTTCAGAGGTTTCCCCAGTGGAAGTATCACTTGGCCAGTTGACTTTACAGCTATAGATGTGTCTCCATTAACGTAATTGAAGGAAAACAAACAACGGACATTTCAGACACCTTCTGCAGGATGAAATTTCCAATTCCCAGTTTTCACCGGTTGGTTACAAATAAGCCAGAATTGAACAGTAACTCTGTCACCAATGTCAAAATTCCCCCTGCTTGAAGGAGAGGATTTTTATCCAGAGCCTGTTGGCAGGTGTCTGACAGAGAGCAAAGGATTATCTCCTTTAAGTGACCGTTTATAAAGCCAGCTTTACTCATTAGATGTAAAGTTCAGTACTCTGCCAGCAACTTTCACATTTGTGAGCTGAATGTCCCATCTTGTGGCAACTCCTGCATTCTACAGTGTTCAACTTGCCCGTGTATCCTTAAGGCAAGTGTGGCAATAAGTGAGGCAAGTGTGAACGCCACTTTCTCTCACTGTTTATCCTTGATGCTTTTAAGATACTGTATGGTTGCAAATCCGATGTATTGTTTTGCAGTTTCTGTGCATGTTGCTAAGTCCACAAGTCTTAGATTAGACACAGCAATCTCAGATCAGGCTTACCCAGTTAATTACTTGACTTCAGTCATTAATAATGACAGATGAACATTCCTCATAACCTGTCTTCCAAGATGCTTCCAAATGAGCAGCCCCTGGTCAGTGTTATGGCTCTGTCACAAATACTGTCATTCTTTCCCCTTGCTGTCTGGTTAAACTATGAAACTTGAACCTCATCAGGCAAGCACAGAATTTGCTGGGGGCCTTGAAACACCTCATTAGCTATATAAGGGCTTTCAAGGCTCTTAACAGATTTCTCCATTAAACTCATAGATTTCTCCATAAATTCCATTTTATATTTGAATCCTAGTCAGTACCACCAACTGTGGCACCATCAAGGAATAAATTAAGACTGCTAGGAGGCTCTCCTTGCTAGTCCTTCCTATTAAATCTCAGATGAACTGGCTTGCAGTAGGGTAGGTGCTCATATGCCCAACTCCATGCAGCACCTCCAGAGCTTCTCTCTTGCAATCTGACCATATTTTAAGGGGGTCTCTTGCATTCTGTTGGTCCAGCTTTCCCCACACATCTAAAGAGCCCTGTCCTCCCATCACCTTTCTGTACAGTGCTGTTGTGTGGCTGGTTATACTGCTATCCAGAGCATATATGCATTAACCTCAAAATGGTTCAACTGCATTGGATTTGAGTTTAAATTGAAACAGCAGCAGCAAAGCTGGGCATGATGACTCTTCCTCAGTGAGCACCCAGTAACCACCCAAAACTAGAACATGAGAGGGGCCATTAGGAGTCTGTCCACTGCAGAGCCCAGAGAAAAGGTTGCAGTGGTGAAATGCTGTCCATGTGATCTGTGCCAGAGGACCCTGGGCTAGTGCCTACATGAAAGTTGCAATCACAGAGCTATGTAGGGATGAGGACACATAATCCTGCATAAAGGATGGACAGAACAGAGTTGCCCTGGGTCTGCGAGCCATTTACCTGGATGGTGGGTCCTTCTCTGCATGAACTGTGTGCTGGATGGAAAGACAACACAACCTACCTTTCACCTCTCAATTGTTTATAAATTGCACAGAAACAAAGTTTAGTATGCTTATCGAGAAGGAAACAGAAATATAAGGATAATGAGAGTGATGTCCCCCTCATGGGTATCAGCCCACAGAGCTTGTGGGCTGCTTAGGGGAAAAATAAGGTATCTTATAAGATACATATCAGGACAGCTGCACTCAGCCCCCTCATCCTTTCCAGTCTGTTTTTTTGGTTCCACACTAACTTTTTAATATTCAAAGCCTCCTATGGCAAGACATTCCCCAGTTCAGCTAAGCCCTGTCACAGCACTGCAGCTGCAGATGCACCTGACAGCTCTGAAGGATCTCTGGCTTTTTGGGGGGGCTGTGCTTCTGTGGCACCCACATTTCCCAGGTGTGACCAAGAGAAATGGTCCAACTTATAAGGACCTAGCATTGAGAACAAAGGTAAGGTCTTTAATTTGTAACTGGAAATGCTGAAGATGCTCAGCTAAGGCTTTCAGAACTAAAAAGCTGTAACAAAAAGGCTTGATAACTAAAGAGGGGTAATTCAGTGGTCCTGAATTCAGAGTAATGCAAACATGGTACTACATCAGAAATGAGCTGTGTAAATACCTTGTGGGGATGGGGGTGGGCCTCACCAAATCTGCTTGTATGAACTGTAGAATTTATTTTGTGTGACACAAAAATACACGGGCAGTATTTTAAGGAGGGAAAGAAAAATTTCAAGGGTTAGAGCCTGCATTTAAAATCAGCCTGCGAGAACCGTTTACATAACCAAAGCTGTGACTGTGCCATTAAGGTGGCCCCTCATGAGTTCATCCAGTTCTAATTATAAAGCCACATTATTACACTCTGTGGAAATATCAGATACAGAATATGAACCCAAGAGCAGTCCTAGAGGTTGCAGTCTTCACAGTTAAGTATTTCCTTGCTCTGGAATTCTTAAGAGAATGAGTCAGATAAACAGAAAGGACCTGGCTCTGAATTAAACTCTGAAGCTCTCAAAGTTATGGTGCTTGCATTGCTCTCTTCCTTTCCAATTACTCTAAGACTTTCTTTATCTTTGAGAAAGATTTAAATATACTAAAGAAACACCATTTTCAAATTCCAGTAGGTGATTTCAAAACCTCATTAACAACAACCAAGGTGTGGAGAGCACATGCTTCATGCGAGGGATTGGGACCACTGCTCAGTGCAAATGTGCAGAGCTTCTGTGAGTTTGGGAGCACTGCAGATTTGCACCAGCTGGGCGTGCACAGTTGCCTTTCCACCAGCACATATGCTAACCCTGGCAGAGAATTGAAGCCCAGATTGTGAACTGCTTCCTCACAAGGATGAACAGCTACTCATAAGCGGTTAAATTGACTTCACTGGGCCTCTTAGGTGAAGAGCTCCTTCCTGGGGAGAGTGCAGGGTTCAAATTGCAGCCCTTGATTTTTATCCTGCAAATAGCTGCTGGGTTTGCTCAGTGCTGTGAATGATCATCGTTTTGCAATGGGTGACCAGAGTGGATGATGAGATCTGAGACTAAAGGAATCGATACCTGCTAACACAAAAAAGAGAAAGAGAAATTCCTTTTACCTCAATTCCATTACCTCCCTCTAAAGAGATGTTCCTTCAGCTACGCAGGAGCAAAAGCAGATATGTGGTTCTGTTCCACCAAGCCATCAAACATTATAAAAGTCAGTTATATAAACATTTGAAGCTGGTGACATTTGATTCCAGGGCTGTGTGGGCAGCCTCATTTACAGCAGAGTTTTCTAAACAGGCAATCCAGTTTTCCAGGTAATTAAAAATGTTTGCACAGGCTAGTAGATTTATCTTTTGAAACCATTTTAGCACTAGTGCTCTCCAGAGTGGTATCAGTTGACACAGTGCATAATCTAGAAGAGACTAATTGCTGCATGATTTCTAATTTTTCTGCAGTCATGTAAATGAGCTGGAGCCTGCACAGGTGGAGCCTATTAGAGTGAATGATTTTGCTCTCATGTTGTTATCTTCATTTGCTGTTGTCTTATCAACTCAGAGTAGGGAATCTGCTGTCATGAAAAGCAGGCGAGGGAACAATGTCTGACTGAAAAGTCTTGTTTCATTATTTTTTAATTCATACAGTACTACCTGCCTAATGCAGTTTTCTGATTACCATGAGAGGCAGCCAGTAATGCAGTTTTATTCAAATAAGGGAAGCAGTGCTTTAATTTAAGCTAAGAAATCATCCACATTTCTTACCAGGCAACAAGGATTGTGATTCAATAATACATGAATTTAATAATGCATAATGGTAGATTTTGCAGGTACTAAATAGCAAGATCAGAATGAATTAGTATGCTATGTTGTTCTACGGGAGTCCATCTCCTTTGCGCATGTGCTCTTCCTCTGTCCCTGTTTTGCTTTTCCTTGGGCTATTTCCCAAAGAGATAGGATAAACAAATTGAGTTTTAGTTTCTGAAACTCTCATTACAGATTTTTTAAAACCTTTTTAGGCTGCATAGGAAAGACTAATAAGGTACTCTGTGCAGCTGTCCCATGTTATGCAGAAACCCAGGTTTGCAGCAGCAAAGCCAAGTCGTGCAGTTTTCCCTGAAGGAAATCCTCACGAGACCTGAGCAGCAGGGCACTGCTGTGGCTCCTCTTAGAGGATCATCCCAAGATATAAGTGCTCTGCTAGTTACAGGTTTGGTGCTTGTTCCAAGCCTAAATAAACTCATAGCTTTGTGCCATTTTTATCTGTTAATATGAGAAGGTGTTCTCTTTCCTTGAGCTTCTACCCCAGCAGGTTTCAGCTAGCAATCACACTTTTATTGTGTGATGATTCTATGTAGCTCTACTCAAGCTAATTTAAATTGATCTGCCCTGGGTATTTGTAATACTACATGCAGGTTTCATGAGCCTTTTTAAGTCTCTAGATAATGGGGAGATGCAAGATGAGAGGAGAATCTGCATTTACGTCTTCTAGCCAGTGTGGCTCAGTTAGGACACTAATCCCTCAGGGCTTCCTCCTCCATTCTTCAGCTGTGAAGCTGGCAGGACTTTGTCCCTCTCATGATTAGGACGGAGTGCTGAAGTGTGAGTCCTTGTCCCGCACCTCCATTCATTAGGTATGACCTCCAACAAGCTGACTGTTCAAACAAACCTCCTGAGCATCTACTGTTTTCTGCTTCTTGAAAAAGGAGGCACAAGATCCTGGCAAAAATACAAAATGAGAGTATACTTTCTCACTCTGATTCTCCTGTTTTGTGGTCCTTGACTTCTGTAGCTTCCTCTTAGAGACATTTCCCCCAGTTCCTCACCATCTCAATGCCTCTGTCTCACCCAGGTCACTTCTTGGAAAGTTTTGGGATTGCATTATTTACCATTTTTTAGCACCCTTCAGTTCAGTGAGTCCTGCATTCCAGCTGGCTGCTTTGCTGGTAGCTGTCTTTGTTTTAGTTGAGAGGGATGTTGTCACCACAGTCAGACATGAGCACCCAGACCTGGGCTCATCTGGAGGGCTGGCAGCTGGAGAAAAGAGTTTTCTGTAAGAACACATAAGCAAGTGTGGAGCCAGGAGGAAAAACAAAAAGCAAACCGTGGTCCCCATTCTGCTCTCATCAAAAGGGTATGTAGATCTCAGTTAGTTTCCATTCTGCAGCCCTCAAAAATGTTTCCTCAGTGCAATCCCATTGGTTTAAATAGACTTATTCCTAATTCACACTGTCCTCATATGTTTATAATAAAAATTCTTACCAGTGCCATTAATACCCTGCAGATTATTCAAACTGAAAGAATTTTTTCAGAACAAATTCAACTTTTGTCATTTATGCTTTTTGTACACTCCTTGCATTTCACTCATCACAAGCAATAAAATCTTACTGATCAGTTTCACTTTTATTTACAATCCAATTAATTCCCTGGCACAATGACATCCTGTTTAGGCTCATGACATTGGAATGCATTGGTCTGAATTTTTTTTGAAAAGCAACCTATTTCCATTGCTTTTTTTTTTTTTTTAAGTTGATCTTCTCCTTTTATTGGCAGTTTAGGAAATAAAACATTTTTATTCCTTAATAGCATTCCTCCTAATTCTAAAATGCCCCTGGGAAAGCTCTGATTAACTGTACTACATTCAAATGTAGAATTATCTAATTACTGTTCCCATACCGAGAACTTCCAGAGGACAGGATTATGTTGTTTTTAGCTCCTTTGTGTTTGGAGAGTATTTCTGTATAATATCTGTGTGTATATGCTACACAGAGACGTGTGTAGGGCAGGGTGCATACATACAACAAATACATGGGTGAAGAACTACAAAAGGTGACATTTTGTTCCTTTTCTATCTAGTCTCCTTTGCTTAGTTAGTTTTCCTTTCAGCAACAAATTTTGTTCATCCACTGTGGACAGAAGCTTGCTTGAAGTTGTAAAATAGATTTCCTCTCACATTGTCCTGTTCAATAAACCTCTTGTTCCATTGTGGAATCTGTGGAAGCCTTCTCTGGGGACAAAGCTAGGATGTGGAATTCATTACGTATTGCCCAGTGCTCCAAGTGAAGCACTCCTCTGGATTCCTTCAGCACAAAAACGTGCTTTATACCATTGCAGGGGCTTTTGAGAATTTTGAAGTAAATCCAGCTCAGAGCTGGTATATCAATGGCAAATCCTCTTAGCTCTGGTTACAGGAGATCAGGATGTTATTTCAGCATTCATATTTGGGAGCTGTTCCATTAACACCTACAACAGTTGATGTGGATATATATTTGGCTGCTGTTTAGGAGGATCTGTTTGATGACTTATCCTGACGACAGGGTTTCAAATTCTGTTCTTACTTGCAGCTATGTATCTCCACGGAGGTTGCTAGTTTAATATTTCCAGCATACCATCATCTCTCTGCCAAGGCAGGGACACTTAGCCCAAAGGAGGCACTCACTGTCTTGAATCACTGACGCCATATCCTGTTAACATCCTCGCATCCCTAAAATGTCCTTATTCAGAGGCGCAGTCTTTAGATGTGGATTTATTGCAGGGAATAGTACTGCTCATTAAGACCAGCCCAGGCCCTTTTCCTTCCCCAGGTAGCTCATGGCTTGTATCCCTGTCCTGTAATTTGTGGCCTGCTTATGGTCAGCCCAAGCAGTCCTTCTTCTAGGGCACTGTTTGCAGGGAAAGATGTGAGGAGGGTTTCAGAGCCACCATTCCTTCCTGTCTCATATAAAGTGTTTGTAGGGTGTCTTGTAAGTGAGGAGCTGCTCAGCTGCTGTTGGGCTCACAGATGTGGGTAGTGGAGGGGTGACCTGGAAGCCACCAGGGAAATGAATGGTACAAATGCCATCAACAGAGACACAGTCCACAAGTGAAGGGACCCAGAAAGATGGTTTTCCCTGGGAAACCCTATTTAGAGGGCTATTGTCAAAGCTGAATTATGGCAGTGCTGAAAATGGTATTTCATATTTTCTCCTGGTGTGTATGGAATGTGGGACAATTTTCCAGCCTTTTAGTTATAGCTCAGCAATGAGTTTAAACAGATGAATACTTATCAACTTGTCATTGTTTCCCACTGCCACTGTCCTCCATCAGCTCATCTAAAAGCCTTGAGGGGCATGGAAATTTCAGCTGATTTCAAAGCTGGCTCATTGGTGGGGAGCAAGTTGTGCCAGCCCATTTCTTGCTTTGGGTCTGCACTGAGCTTTTCAAAGGTCTATGTTCTGGATAGCAGCAGAGATAAGAAATACTTTTCTGTGTCCAAACTTCTCGTAGTATGCAGTGATGGAAGGGGTTTTTGCTAGGTTGATATTTGGCCCAGGAACAATATTACAGAGCAGAAGAGGTGGTAGGGAATTAATGTTGCTTGTATGATTAGCCATTTATATATTTTAACCACCTCTTAAATAAGGGCATCCCTTTTTAAGCACCCAAAATAATATGCCGTTTAATTGACGCTGTTATTTTCCTGATTTTCTTGAGAAAAATTTCCTGTGTTTTATATCAAAACTTCCCTAATGAATTGCCCTTCTGTCCTCATTGTCAGCTCATCCTTCTTTTTTAACCATGACTCTTCTGATACTTGATGTTTTGCATTTGCTTTCATTTTTCCCTTGATCTTGCAATTCCTGAAGGCATGCATTCAAAGAAAATCCTCAGTGTTCCCTTAAAGAGCTAGGCCTTCTGTCTATGGAAAAGACCGTGAAGATGTGGCCATTAGAGAGTATCACATCCATGAAGGTGTAAAAAATGAGTTTTGAAGTAGAGTATTTTCAGTATATCACTCATTCTCAGGTTATCCTATGATTTCTGGGTGACTGTCCTATGATTCTGAGGTGCAAGAGGCTGCAAGTTTGGGGGTTTTTGTGTGTGTGTTAGGGGATGGACAGTGAAACTTAAAGTACTGATCATTTTGAATGGGGTTAAGCACAAATGGTTTGAAGTTTTCTGGTTTTGTATTCTAAAGGAGTTTAATCAGTGTCATTGAAATGCAAAGCGTTGTTTCATTGAGCTTTGAAAGTGGGAGTTGTCATGAATTGTGCTTATTACTGTAGGGCATTTGAGGTCAACACAAACATCCTTTGCTGCGTGAACATGGAGCCGTAGGTGTCTCTTGTCTTCAGAGATATTCCAGTGGAAATGGGAAAGGGATCACAGTTATGGTGGGTGGAAGATGCCCTCATGGAGCATTGAGGCTCTTTCAACTCCCCAGCATGGGGGAATGAGCTGGATTTTGTGCAAAAGAGATCAGTTTGTCTACAAGGGAAAAGGTAACAGAGGAGGGGGCAGAAGAAGGGAAGGCATAAGGTGGAGGTGAAGATAGGCTACAGTCAAACGGCTTTGGAGAGGGAAGGAGTATTTGGAGGATGTTTCTGTGTGTCCAGAAGCCTCTCTCTTGGCAGTGTCTACAGTTGGATTTAGCCTTCTGGAGGAGGGGGGCCCCATCTGGAGTCTGTGGGGCTTGGAAAACAGCAGCTGTGTCTGGGACTTTCCTGAATCCGTGGGGACGAGTAGGCTGTTTGGGTTTTGGGATTCACTTACCTCCTAATGTATATTTCCTTTGCTTCTGGTAATTCTTTTCCTTTCTTTCGTTAGTGTCTCAGCAGTGAAATGAGGTGATCAGGAGCTACTCCTGCCTCAGATGTTCCATGGGTACACCAGGAGTGTTCTGGAACAACTTTAAGGATAAAGCAGTCTGGAAGAAGAATGAAGCAGAGCTTTATAAAATCAATGTTAGCAATCTTTTTAAAGGACGAAGTTGTACAAGGTTTGAGTGACAAGATTCCTTCTTACAGCACAAGTCTCCATTTTATAATTTGGTCTCCAGATGGCTGTGATTACTCTCAATCTGGAAAAAGTATATTAATGAAGATATGGGGTTTTTAAATTGCATGTGATATGAATTCTCTTTTAATTGAAGCTATCAATTTTTTTTTTTTCATTTTGTTCAATGATAAATTCAGTAGGGAACTGTAGACCCTTCCTACCAGAAAGGATTGATGTCATTTTCTCAGCTTGCCAGCTGCATCATTTGGAAATGAAGGGCAACTTTTTTTCTTTAAATATCCAGGTAGAAAAGAGAAAGACTTGCTGAAGTTAGAGCACAAACTCTATACTGGGAGAATTAGACAGTCCTCCTCCATGAGAAAAGGGTCTTTTGTACTGTATAGGAATACTTGCAGGAAAGGGAAAATCATGAATACTGGTGCATTGAGGCATATGCTGGACAAGCAGCGACTCTCCTCTCCTGGTATCAAGGGAGAGGAAGCTGTGGGAAGGAGGCTGGCCTGTTTTGGTAGGAGAGGATGAAAAAAGAACAATAGTAATTACTCTAGATCTAGAATTCCTTTTATTTTCTAATAAAGTACACTATCTCTTCCTTTTTTCTTCTTTTTTTGTGTCTGGAACTTGCTTGATTTTGATGCCTCCTAGCTCTGTCTTCTTGGAAGACAAGAAGATGAGAGAATAAGAATTGCCCAGCTCTCTCTTGTTCCTCCTCTCATCATCTGCTCTAACAAACCATCCAGAGGGTCCTTCTTTTCAATCTGGCAGGTCACAAAGCTTCTCTTTGTGACTTTGTGGCAAGGCAGGCCCAGAGTCCAGTTCTCACTGCTGTTAACTCTGTGTTTTCTGTCAAATTTGTTGTGGCTTGCATGCACTGTGTTCTTCAGCCAGCATCCTCAATGCAGGATGTACTTTTTTTGGTAAGGAAATTCTGCATCATAGCACATTACCCTTGTATCTAGGAGAAACAAGGCTTTGGTTGTTTGGCTACATTTTGTCATTTTAGGTGGAAAGAAAGAGAAAATCATGTTAAGCACATGTTCTTTCCATAAGTGATAATGATGGTGGATTCTAACATCTCGTTTAAAAATGTCTCCTCTCCAAAGACACCTCCCTTCTGATTAGACTGAATGACAGAACACCACATTTACTGTCTGTTAGAGCAGTCTTACCCCCCAGGCAGCTTCAGGAGTTATGCTTAAGGGACTCAGAGGTAAAGGTGCTTTCTGCGTTTTGTGAGAAGGAATCCAGCCAGTCCTGTAGGTCAGAAAGTCATTGGGAGCAGAATGACTGTGCAGGTCCAGGAGATAAAAAATTAGTTCCACAACACGGAAACACATGGTTGCTCTTGCGATGGCAATGGATCTGCCTGGAAATGTAGCAACTCGTAAGACATGTAACCGAATTGTATTGTTCAAGAGTGGAACAAATTAATTAGGCTAAATGGAGACTTTGGCTGTCATGACTCCAGTGAGAAAATTCACAGGTTGCCTTTTTCCAGCAGCTTTCCTCCTTCTGCCTGTGTGGACTGGGTTTTCTATGCCTGTTTTGCTCTCTGCCTCTTCATTCAAGTCTCTGTTCCCAGCCCCAAGAGCTAAGGGGCTCCTGCTTCTTCCCTGGATAAAGGACTAGCATCCAGCAGTGAGGAGGAGCTGAAGTCGAGGATGTGCCTTTCCAACCTCTGTGACTACTCACAGAGTCACAGTTCCTCCTCCCCGTTGAACTTAATCCCTCCTTTGAGCTCTTTTCAAGCTATTCTTGCTGTGCTGCTCTCTACTCCATCCCCGCAGTGAGAGGGATGCCATGAACAACCTGCAAATAGCATGTTCCTGGAGGGGGGAGACCCTCCTAGTTGTTCTCAGGAGCAGAGTTGAGTTTCACTGCTGTGCTGACTGTGATTCTGATGATTCCCTCATGTTAAATTGCCAGGTTGTTGGAGGAATTTTGGCTGTGCTGCTTTTAAATTTTTTTTTTTAATTTTTTTAAGTTTCTGACCCCTTTGCAAACAGGAGTGTATCAAGGGAAGATGAAGGATGTGAAGAAGTAGCACCATTGAGATTAAAGGGACCAAATTTTACCAGCAATCACAGCAAATATCTGACTTGCTTAAGTGAAGCCAATTACTGTATTATTGCCTCCTTTTGCACTATGCACAGTAGGGATGTCACTGGATAATGGTTTGCATGTAGAGTTAATCACTTTGATGCATTTCTGACTGATCCCAGCAAATTATGTTTTGGTTCCACTATATTAAACACAAGAGCAGGGGATTATCATTAATAAATCTAAGGCACAGCATGCATAAATCTTGAATAAATCAAATATCAATTACATAGGCAGTATCTGCTGACATCTGCTTTCATCAAATAATATATTTGAAATAGATTTTATTCCACTTTGTTGGAGTCAAAGGAATGTTAGACTGGTGTGCAAAGACCCTTACTCTAAAGAGTTGGGTTATGTATGAGTGCTATTGCTTGCTGAGCAACATAAAACAGGTTTTTTTTATTGCCTTTCATTTTTGGACATAAATAGCACATTGGTTTCATAGAGTAGTTCACATAGTAAAGGGAGGACTTGTATCTTTTGGGAGAAGCTATTCTGCGTGTTCTCTTTTCAAGTATTTTATGAGGGTTGGTTCTGATGAGGCTGCCGTGTACTTGCAACCTTTTCATGTCACGGCTGGCTGGGTGGGGTGAATCCGGCCTGGGATTTCCCTGTGGGTTGTGACAGGTGGAAAGAAAGTTAGTTAATGCCTGATTTCAAGGGAATTACTGAAAGGGAGGATTAGGTGTGGGCAGAGCTCAGTAGCTGTGGGTGTTGGAAGGCCTGTGGGCAGGGTGAGTATTTATCTCTGAACACATGATCTCCCTGCCAGGGGCAGGTGGGTGTTTCTCTGGCTTGTGGGAACACGCAAAGCAGGAGTTTAAGGCGATGGTGAGTCCTCTTCAGCTCTCCTTCCTCTTCCTGGCTGCAGAAGCAACTCCCTCTATTGTGTGCCTTCCCTGCCTCCCTCCCCTAGATCTGAAGGCACACGGGAACTGAGTCTGCACTGTTCCTGTTCCTGCACTGCCCCAGGGTGGGGGAGGGCTCCTCCCGGCTCCCTCCGATGATGGCTGAGCCACTCCTCCAACAGGGCCTGGACCAAGAAAGCAATATGATGTTGGCATATCAGTGCAGTGTATTCAAATATTTTGGCTTCCCCTTTACTGTCCTTTTCTTATCAACTACCTCTTCACCTCATTTCCAGGTTAATGGAGACTGTGATGTCGTGACCAGTGACATGACCTGAGGGAATGGCATAAAGCTGAGTCAGGGAGGTTTAGGCTGGGTACTAGGAAAGGGTTCTTCACCCAGAAGGTGGCTGGGCACTGGAACAGGATCCCCAGGGCAGTGGTCACAGCACCAGCCTGACAGAGTTTAAGAAGTGTTTGGACAGGCACAAGGTGCATGGTGATTCCTGAGGTGTCCTGTGCAGGGCCGGGAGCTGGGCTTGATGATCCTGATGGGTGTCTTCCAACTCAGCATTTTCTGTGATTCTGTGACTCTGAGCACCCCATAGCATGAGAGCACACTCTCCTCCTACTGAAGAAAAAAACCCAAACAAGATAAAACAAGTGTGCTCCAAGCACTTCCATTTCCAGCTCTGCTCAGCCTGCTGAAGTCCCATGTTGGCCTTAGCTCCATGGAGGCACTTCAGAGGTTGGAAGTGCTGCTTAACAAGGCCAGTGGATCTGGAAGTTTCATTTCATGGTCTCTCTGGATAGAAAAAAATTCATCTGAAGACCCTGGGGACATACCAGACGCTTCTCCAGTGTTTTCTGTAACACAAATAAACTTATACACAGATGTTTCCAAGTATGTGCATACACCATATTAAGTTTGAGTACATGTAGGTGGATTTAGTTTTCTAATGTTGGTTCACCATTTGTACAGTGTGCTTCTTTGTGAACAAAATTATTTCTTTTCTGTCTGGACATCTGTTGAGTGTGTTAATTCTGAGAAAATGTGCAGATATCAAAACTATATTATGTGATCGCCAAGCCAGAAGGAAAGTAATAGTTTTTCTCAGTTTTTTTTTTTTGAAAGATCTGTCAGCCTCTAAATTAGTAATTTCGACAACTATAAAATTCTTTTAACTTATGCATTCACAGAAGTGAAAAAGTTGCTATCCTATGGATTTTTGTATTTAAATACAGCCTGCTTTCTCTTGTGCATAGTCCTGAAAGGCACTGGGAGCCTTGTCTAATTTGCAGCCAGTGCAAGTTGTTAACCCTGATTCGTGCAGTCACACCCGCAGGTCTGTGGACAGCACAGCACACGGAGTGTGGAAAGTTAAGAAGTGTTTGTGTGAAGAATTTATAGGAGTTCTGTCCCTTGGGAAATGTTTTGAAAATATCTGACACTTGATATAATCTACTGCATTCCAAATGTAAAATAAAAAAAAAAAAAAAAGAAAAAGCTCTTTAGAAGTGTTTTTCTGAGCCCCAGGGATGTCCTCTGGCAGAGATGGTCCAGCTGTATCCAGAGAGGGAGGGACTCCACTGCAACTAGGAAAAATAAATACAATACAATAAAACCCGACATACCTGCTGCTTTTGTTTTGGTGGAGGGATTATCTAAGATGTTCAGCAAGCACATTTCAGGCTTGTGTTCAAATCTGATTCCTTTCTTAAAAGAGCATAAATTACAATATAAAGCTTTAAATTCTCTTCCTATCTGCCTAGTATGATTCTTGTTGCCTTCTGTGGACGTTATACCTGTGCATTTGGAAACAGGTTCTCGTTCCCCCTTTCAATAGAACAAGTCCTATTACTGCTGTCAGGTATAATGATCTGAATCTGGGGGTGACAGTATGGATCTGCAGTGGTGTAACCTTGTGTTATACATGCCCTGTTGCAGAAGGAGCTGTAGTTCACTTGAAAATAGGCAATGTTCAGCTTTTGCCTGTCACTTCTTTTACATGTGGTTTTTTTTTTTTACAACCCCAAAGAAAATTCAGAGTAAGAAGTGGTTTGTAAAGCAGAGATCTTCTTGCTGAGGAAGGGATCCAAAATGTTAAAAGAGATGTTGCTCTAACTCTGTAGGAAAACTGGGCCTGGCCCGTGCCACTGCACAAAAGGATCTGTAGAGGTAGATGTCTGTGGCTTTTTTCTCTCACAAATGTTTAAATCTTCTTGATATGATATGGGTGTTGTTGTGTGGCACCTTGTGTCTGCTGCATGTACACGTGTACATGTGCCAGGGGAAAGCAAAAGCTGAGAGCAGGGAGGGATTTCACAGCCAGCATTTGCAGCCAAGTCACATTTCTAAGTGCAATGAGAACAGCAATTTAAATATGATTTTTTTTCTTTTTCTCAAAGGGAGGCACGTGCAGCATGAATTTGATCTCACTGTGTGACAGCCACCTTGCCCACAAGTCAGGAGGGTGGCCTCCATTTACATTTCATACAGTCTCATTCTTTAATTTGCTGAACTTTTTTGTCTTGCTGGAGTTTCATCACCAGCCACAGGCTACTAGTCTGGGATAGATCAGAGTTTTGAGCTCAGTCATAATGTTAGAAGATGCAAAATAGGGGAGGTGAAGGGAAAGGTGGAGGCAAGTACAAAATGCTGTTGCCAACTCCATGAGGTAGATGAGAGCAGCCAGAACTGACAGCAAGGAGAGCACTGCCCACTGCTGCTGGCCTTCATGTCTCCAGGACAGCCCCACAACTGTGTCAAAGTATAGAGATGGGGTAAGTAGATAGAACAAGAAGAGATGCTGAACGGGGTCTTCCATACAGCCCGTCCTTCAGGCTGATTCCAGCCTCCCTGTCACCTTATCAGCCCATGAGGGCTTGACCTCCCCTTTGACACAAGCTATGGGCCCACCACCACAGTTTTCAAGGATATGACAAAAAGTAGCCCCCAGCTTGTCACGTGAAGCAGCTCAGTTTAAGGAAAAACCTTTCCTAAAATGAGCTCATCCATAAGATTGTGTGGAATTTGAGTTGAAAGGAAAAGAAAAATGCAGGGTTTGTGTAAGATAGTGGGAGATTAAAAATACTGTCATTTCCCTGACCTTGTTTCTTTTTCTGTGAGTTTAATTGGTATCTAGCAATTATTTAAAGTGGCTAGCAACTATAATGCAAGTATTTACAGTCATTAGCAACTCCTCATGTTGGAAAATAAGCCTGTTGAGTATTAAATTAAGTCAGACTGCTTAATTAGTGTCACCTCATGGCTGTCCTAAAGAAATTTCCCTTCTTGCAGGTCTACATGGATGGCAGAGTACACACTCATAAGCTGATCTGTGGGCTTTGAACCAAGCTGGCATGACGTGTTACTGAAAGCAGTAAGATTTGTGTAGTGCAGGCAATTTGCAAGGCCTTACTTCTGCAAGGATGAATGTGGCAGGCTTCCCAGATCTTTTATATTTATTTATTTATATGTACAGACACATCTATAATCTGCCTTTTAGTTAATTAGCTAATGTTTGTAAAGTGCTTTGAGGATTAAGTGCTATGTAAGTGCTAATTATTATTATTATTATCTCTCACTATGTCTTAGTAGACAAGGTCAACCAAGAAGACACTGAAGAACATTTCTGCTAATGAAGGCTGGATAGACTGTTTGCTCTTCATTTTTCTTCCCCGTCCCCCCTCCCTAGGATGAAGATGGTGCTAGACAGTAGGAAGGATCTCCGTAATGATGCAGTTTGGTGAAACCCTGGACTAGGTTGCCTGGGGAGCCCAGTACGTGTCTGCTACTGGGCATCCTTAAGAACAGGACAGACAAACTTGTGTCAAGGATGAAAGAAGTGTTGCTAGTCCTGCCTCAAAGGACCTGGGTGTGCGGGGTGGTTACTGAAAGTCCCTCCAAGACACGGGGTATGGTGGCTGCCTTCTACATTCTGTCAGTTTGGTGCTGCCCTGGGTCCATGCAAGTCAAAATGTCCACAAGCTGAACATGCAAGGCATGGAAAGGGTTGTAAAGCATTGGAACAGACTGCTCAGGGAAGTGGTGGAGTGACCATCCTTGAAAGTGCTTAAAAAGGGGTGAATGTGGCATCTGAAGACCCGGTTTAGTGGTGAACATGGTAGTGGTGCTGGGTTGATGGTTGGACTTGATGATCTTAAAGGTCTTTTCCAACCTTCATGATTCAATGTTTCTAAAATGTGCAGGTGTTTCTGGTCCAGCAGGAAAACTCCCCACAGAGGTGTTGCAGTTTTGCTTGCAATCCTTTTAAAAAAGCCACGTGAGGAGGTTGTGCTGTTTTATTGCCCAGCACCCCCTCTGTGGGGTGCTATCCCTCCCTGAGCCAAGCGGGCAGAATTTCTGCCCGTGGACCACCAGATCTTGCAGCCCATGCAGGAACACAAATTGACTTTTGCATTTGACACAGATTAATAACGTGCTTAGCACTGCTTTGCTTTATTTGTGAGGGGCCAGCGAGGGGCCAGGTGCCAGCAAAGAAGTCTTTTGCTCTCTGGCACAGATTGTTCCTCTGTGCCTTTATGTTTCACCAAGCAGAGATTTTTCCCCTTTTCACTTCTCCTCAGCTTGATACCATGCAAGTGACTGTTAGGTGCAATAAGAGTGATACAGTGTGTATGCAGTGTGCCTTTCAGTCTTCTTTATGATGTGCAGACTTTAAATAGCCCTCATAAAATCTTTTCAAGCAGAATGGATGTTTGTATTTAATACACACACATAAATATATTTAGAGAGGTCTATGTGTATGTATGTGTCCCAAAGAAAGAAGTAACAAACCAAGGCAATGAAAGGTTAAAGAGAAGCCCCAGAAATCTCATCAGGCATCAGGCTCCATAACTTTCAGTCAGATGTTTTCCATGACAACAGCAAAGCAAATCACATTTCTTTATTTCTAGGCACCTGACTAAGATTTAATTGCTCTTAAATGTTTATTTCCACACTTGCACGAAGGTACATCCATGGTAACATGGGTGTATGGTGTTGTCATTTGATGTGGTATTTGGTTAAGCATATCTTTAATTGCTGGCAGGTAGTAACTGGTTCTCAAAACTTCTGTTGGCCAAGATTGAAGTATTATTCCTTGTCTTCTTTACCAAAAGAAGAGGTATCTGATTTTGGCTTCATGGCATCTTATTTATTTTTGTTAAAATTTGTTATAAGTATGGATAGGGGAAAGAAGGGTTATTCATTAAAGCACTAGATGTAGTAAATATAAAGTACTGCTTTCAATTTAATATGATATTCTCTTTTTCACTGGAAAAAATTTTTATAAACTCTGTTTTAGCTTTAAAGTCTCTTAAAATGACCTTAAATAAATAGAATTAATGTTTTTTGGGGATAGAAAACAAACACGGTTGAGAGAGTCTGGAGTTGGTATGTCTGTTCTTGTAGCTGAAGTTCAAGCCTTCTTTCAGGGACAAAGCAACTGCATGTGAAAGGGGAAAGAAAAGATAAGGAAATAGTCAGCACCTGAGACAGAAGCTGGTTTTTTTGCTTACTGACTGCTGCAGTTTCTGCCCTGAGACCTGACAAACTCAGGTCTGCTGGATAATTAAAGGCATTTTGTCTTAGTCTGCGTTTTGCTTATAGTCACAGAAGCCTTACAAAAGATGGAGTCATGCCTGACACAGTGAAATCTTTCTTTATGCAAAGGACAGCAGAAGTCAGGTCAAACAGGAGCAGAAGTAGAGTGAGGAGGGAAAAGGCAAGAAGGAACCACCGGAGAAGCAGCATGCAAGGCTGGTGTGGCTGGTGTTGTAGGACTTTTTCTCCTCTAACCTGCACGCTGATCCTGAATGGGATGTATATCAGTAAACTTCTCCTATCTAGGACACATTCCCTTAAATTAGGGAATTAATTAATTTAATTAGTCAAAGAAATTTATGTTTAGTTATAACTTGTATTGTTTTTGTGTTGTGTATGACATGCATGTATGCATATGTATAAAAAAGTTAAACATATGTGTGCGTTATGCTTGTATCATCATAGCATTTTACTATTATAATTATGAGTTATTACGTAACTCAATTATAGTAATTATTGAAAAAATTATATATCATTATGCTATAATACAATTGTATTATTATATATAGGTGTATGTAGGAGCTCAGGAGATATCTTGTGTGGCTGACAGAAGGTTGAACATAAATCTGAGTAAAGCTCAGTTGCTGAATTGAAGTCAATGAAGCCACCAAAGTGCAAAATGAAGTTTCTCTTTTCTTGTTCTATAACTGTGCCTGTACTTTCAGGGTAAATAATTTGGCTTCTAAACTCTTCTGGTAAATACAGTCTGGTTAGTTATCAGGACTGTCCATTGCCAAAGAAAAATTTCCTGCATCAGAAAGGTTACAGTGAAAACAGAAAAGCACTGAGAAATATGGTGAATATATGGAATTACATTGTTATGAGAGACAGTAAATAGACTGTATGAGATACTGATTAGCCCATGAAAGTGAAGCTTGGATGAACCTGATAATGGTCTGAATGGTGGAAAGCAAGTTCCCAAGCAATGGCTTTTTACTGCTATTCATACTGCTGGAACTGGAGGGCACTCCCTGAAATAATTAGGCAGCAAGCTGAAATCAGTGAAAAGGAAGTTTTCCTCCCCCCCACTTCCCCAACACCCTCAGTGCACAATTGTAGTGTGAAACTCCTTGTCACAGGATGTTGTAGAAGCCAACAGTATAAATGGGTTCAAGAAGGGATTAGACAAATTCATGGAGGAGAAGTCTTCTGGGAGCTATTAAACATGATGGTCCAGATGCAACCTCTGGCTCAGGAAGTCCCCAAACTGCTGATTGCTGGAATCTGAGAGGTTATACCAGAGGAGGGATCACTGTAATTGCCATGCTGCTTATATTTGCTTCTGAAGCACCCAGCGCTCCCCCCTGGGGAAGATGAGATACTGGGTTGGATGGGCCATCAGTGACTCAGAATGGCTCATCTATTTTTACGTTCTTTATTGTTGTAAAATGAATAGGGAAGTTACCTCGTTTTTCTGCTCTCTACAAGCTGAAATTCACTAGTGCCAAGAAATTCAGATTTCCAACTGCTTGGGCCACTCAGGACAGGCTCCTCAGAGCCAGAAACGATGCAGCACAGCACATTAAGTATAACATATTCCATACTGGCCTCTGTGACTGCCCGGGGCCAAGTGAGGCAAGCAGCCCAGATCAATGGCTGGAACCACATCTTCCCTCTGGGTACAAATGCCTATTTGCTTATATGAGTAAAGATGCTCAAGCAAAGTCGACTCCAAACTTGGGGCTGGAAATTGAGGAAGAAAAAAGCATACTGCTTGCTGTACCTCCTTCTCTGGAGCAGGTAGGAAGGGATTAAGCAGCAAGGTTGGCAGGCGGAGGAAGGTTTAGCTGCCTGCATATACAATACGAGCATTTACTATTCTAAAAGCTGAGCAGAGAAGGCTGGAATTGGTGGGGTTTGTGCAGTATTGGCATTGTTTCATCTGTAGTGGTAGAGAGGTGAAGGTAACCTAATGTAGATCCAGAGCCATGACTTATGTCCTCACTCCAGAACGGTGCAAAGGCTGGTCTCACTCAGCCTGCCCTGTAACGAGGCTTGTTCACGCTGAGGGATGAGTTAAAACCACCTCATTTGCTTGCATAGCATTGCCTTGGGAAACAGGAATGTGTTGGCCAAAGTAGATTCGGGTAGATCTTTGGCCAAATTGAAATTCATGTTGAAGAGCTAAGAAAGGAACTGAGACTTGGCAGGTTGTCTGTCGGGCAGCTCCCTCCAGGGTTAAGTCTGCGGGGGGGACGTGTCTAGGGCTGGGTGCTGTGTGATCAGGCTAAGCTATGGTACAGACTTCAGTGATTGCCCTGGAAAGAACTTAAACCCAGGGGCCTGGACACAAACCAGCTGAAGTTGGAAGCAGTTTGGAGGCTAAGGTCTGCTTTTCAACCCTGTCCAGTGCATGTGTGTTTACCTAAAGTCATGCTCCCCTCCCCCTTCCTCCCCCCTGGCATCCCCTTTCCCTAATTTTTCATAAATGTTGCCACTGGGGATTTGTATATGAGAAAAAAATGAGGTGAAAAAAGCGAAGGGAGGAGGAGGAGGAGATCTGTACCTCTTCTGCAAATGCAATAATTCAGATCGGGGAATGCGCTGTTAAAGTTTCTGCCTTGACGTGTGTATGTGAAACGTGGCCAAGTTATGGTTTCTGTGGGAATTGTACGTTTGAATTTTCTGCCTTTTGTGTGGTTAAATTCTCAACCACAACATTGCATTAAATAGTCAGGCTTTTTTTTATATTAGTTGTTGTACCCATAAAGCTTAATGTTTTGCTGCTTTCCGAAGGTGGGAGGGTATTTGTGTGTTTTTGTGCTAGGGCGATGACATGGCGGTTTACTTTAGATCGGAGTGCGGAGGATACGCTCGGATTTCTGCCAAAGCGAAAGGAGGGGGGAGGTGTTGGGAGCTCTTTCTAGTGAGAAGGGATGGCTCAGCAACAGGGGTGTACTGCCAGACCAACAGCAATTAGCCTAGGGGACAGGAACAGGCCTTGGGATTTCCTGTTGTGATACTGAATTTTATCTCTAACTAAGCAGTTCCAAATTTGTTCCAACTGGTAGAGCCTACCAATTTTGTCTGCTCTTCCCTGCACCTTCCCTCTTCCAGATATTTGCTCTGAAACCTCTGGGAACTGATATGAGTGACCTTTGTAGGAAGACTGCACTGGCTGTCCTGTGAAAACCAGCTTCACCACCAGCATTAATTGCTGCTGGGGCTAAGACTCTCCACAGAAACCAAGCACTGATGTGATGTGAAGCTTTGGTTTCCTGTCAGCCCCTATAGGAGCCTGTAGAAGGTCAGAAGAAGCATAGGGGATGCTGGCACCACATCCATTCTGTATGTTTGAGGCTGCCAGTGCTGGACATTTTAATTCCAGAGTAGATGAGGGCTGTGGTCCATTGAAATGTAAATTAGAAGGGTTTCACAAGAAGTGTTTATGTGCTGTGCCAGCAGTAGGCTGAAAGGTGAAGGCTTAAACTTGACTAATATATTTTCTTTTAATCAGTGACCAGCAACAGAAAATGGATGTTTACAGGTCCTGTGAAACCCATTAGCTTGGGCTGGGTTCATTATTGCAGCCCTGAGCAGTCTTAGGGAATCACAGGCTCCAGAAATTGTCTCCTGTAGCACTGAGGGATGTGGTATAGGCTGGCAAAGGGAGGGTGCTTCTCTTTGCTTCTTTTTAGTTGTGCGTCTTTTGGATACCATTACCAAATTTTTTCTTTGAAAACACAGGTTCCAACTTCTTGTAGCCACCAAAAGTGGTTACACTTTTCAGACTCTGGTCCTGGTGGAAGTCAGGCAAAGATTGGAACTTTGCTGGGCTTGTTGGAGATGGAGATCAGGGAATAAAGGGAAACCAAATCACCAAGGTCGCCTATTCTTGGTAGCTTAAACCATCCTCTTCCAGCCTGCTGAAGGTTATTACCTCCATGAAAGGTTATCATCTTCATGAAAATTTATTATCTTCTATATGGAAGATGTTATCTTACCTATCATTCCTG
>NW_008238439.1:756949-782330 GCF_000691975.1 Corvus brachyrhynchos
TAGTGAGTCCTTCCCCACATGAACACCCCTGGTATTTTTGCCTTGATGTTCCTGTACACTCCTTTCCAGCCAAGAAGCAATCATCCCATATTTGAAAGATAAGGTTGTCCTTCTGACCTTCCCACTGTGTCTTTCTCACTGTGTTTTGAATTTCCACATTTCCTATGGGCACAAACTTCCAAACCAGATGGAAGTGGAATTTCTTTGCTCTTCCTTTTCCTCCCACAAAGAGCGTCCGGGTGCTTTTGACACCCTGAGCCTGAACTGGGGTGGGTGAGGGCCATTCTGTGTGTGTACATCAGTGTTTATCCCCACAGGATACGCTCAGGGCTCTGTTCTCAGGCATAATGGGTAGGTAAAAGGCAACTGGTTTTAAAACTCATTTAGAAGAATGTAAATATATTTTCTATTTTGACCCATCAGGTCCTTGAGCAGCTTGTGATGTTTTGAAAAGGCAAATGTCCAATTTCCTTCACTGTCCCCAGAACAAAATCCTGTCCACTCGAGTAGGTGGGAAGTTTTCCTTGGTCTTTAGGAGAGAAGGGCTTCAGTCTGCATGTGTCCTGGTAGAGACACTTTGGGTACTTCCATGGGTTTTCCCCCTTGACAGCATTTTCTGGCCTGTTGGAAAAAGTTTTCTTCTCACTCTGCCTCTGACAGCTCTAAGGGCACAGGCAAGGACACTGTCAGCAGGGAAGCTGAGTTTATTGGCTTCCTATCCTGTCATTTGGTTACTTTCTGCCCTTTTTTGAAACAATTCTTTGGTTTTGAAAGCAAATAGTGTCTATAATATAGTGAATTGGACACTAAATTTCTATTAATTCATAAAAACTAAAATAGAATCCATTAGGAGTAGTTTGGTATTGGTGTGAAAGAGATGTAAATTATCTACTATCATGCTTGAAATGCGAAAGCTAATCATGTTTGGCATCAGGCCAGCTACCATTAAAGTAATTATTTTTAATCATCAGCTTTTGGTGACATGAATACTCATATTTGTTGATTTACTGTGGAAAGCACTTTACATTGTAAATAAAGCTGAGAAAATATACATTTTGTTTCAACGATAATAATAATTATTCCGATAAAAAGACATTTGCTTTTATGAAGCCAAAAGAGTTGGTTTCTGTCCCCACATCAGTCGATATAATCAGCCTGATCTAATGCCTGTCATATTAAATGGGAAGTCCACCAACTGCAGGAGGGCTTTGGATCCTATTCCTGTGTGAACACTATGTTTTTTATCCTTTAAAATTACCAATAGTGAGTAGTAACCTGAACCACTGCTGCTGAACACCTTTTCTGTGTAAGTTGACATAAATTCAAGCAGGGGTGTCCTATGTGCAACCTATATTTGATGATAAACCCCATAAAATATTGTAAATGGTCTACATGAACTTGGTTAAAATTCCTAATTTTACCTTATTTTCATTAGTTTTTCAATGAGGCTGAGACTCTTAATTGCCTATACAAGTTCTCTAAGGGAAGATATAAGAGCCTTGCTTATTTGGGACCACTGGAAATCACCTGTCTTCTGCAGGAATAAAATTGTATGTGCTGGTGTTGCATGAAAAAATACTACTCTGAAATTTGGAAGTATGTAATAAGAGGACCTGCAATACATTCAATAAACATCCTGTGGATATGACTGAAAGTCTGTATTTACCCCAGTGGTCCATTTCCCCAAAATATGTATGCAGAAATTATTCCTTAATTTCACAGGCGTAGAATCTTTTGGTATGAAATATACAGCATTTAGGCAAAAATTACTTAATTAAGCAATCAGGGAGTTTGAATTCAGCATGTAGTGGCTGGACAGGCAGCGAGTATATGAAAGCAATTCAGGGAGGGGAAAGGATTATTAGCAGGTAAAGCAAAAGCAGCACAAAATATTAAGTGTAGGGCTGTTTGTGATTTTAAGCAAAGAGGGGATGGTTCCTGGCTGTTAATTACAGTAGAATAAAAAGCTTATTACAGGGTGTGAGAGGGCGTGGGACTAGCGTGTGCTCAGAGTCTCAGAGGAAATTCCACCACATGCATCTTGACAGAATATTTTGCACAAGCCCAATTATAAAAGAACCAAGTAATGCAGGCAAGCGAAAAAAGGAAAGCAAACAAAAGCTCCTCTCTCGATTCTCTCCTTAAGTAAGTAGATCCAACCAAACACAGGCTGTTTCCAAAGCTTTGAGAGCACTGCCATGCTAGCTGAGCTGGCCACATGCTGCGTGGCTTGGAGGACCCCTGGGAGTGTTGGCTCCTGTTTCCTTGGCACCAGCAACTCCACCACTCAGCAACGTGGGTATTGATTTCATCAGACTTCGAGTAGCTTCCTTTTCCCCCAGTTTTTGACCACGTTACACTCTGTGTTGCTGAGTGTAGCATGGCTTGGCAGAAGTTCACCGTATTGCTATGGAAGAGGTTGTGCTCCACTGCAGTTCTGTGTCCTTCTGTCCCCTCACAAGTTCCATTCCCAGGATTCGGACCTTCTTTGGGCCTCTCCTTTCTGCAGAGTGTGGCCTGTACAACCAGCCCCTGTGAGGTGATGTCTGTTTTATCAAGAGCGAGGAGCCTCTGTCAGCCTGCTCTGGTGGGGGCATGTGAAGCTCCCAAATGGTCACCAAGCCCCGAGATACAGCTGCCTCTTTACATCTCCTTCGAAGCACAGACCTGTGGGGAAGGCTGTACACACAAACTGCTTTTAACACTGACCCACAGATTAGCTTAGGGCTTGAATTTGGGTCTTTATAGTCTAAAAATAGGGTACAAGTGCTTAACAAAAAGATATCAATTGGCCCATGGCTCTTCCTTGCAGAAACATGCTCTGTGAGTGTTTTAGGTCATTTCTTAAAAGAATAAAGCCCCAACCAACCAAATAATGATAAACACATTGTGAGAGGAAGTTTAAGAATGCCTGGCAAATGGTTTAAAGTAACTTAGGTCAAAAGTAGAGATAAAAAATTAAAGATTGGTTTAGTTGGTTGTGAAAATAAAACTCAGATTTTTCTGAAGGCCTAAATATAAATAGATAATTGGGCCAGTGCTAAATCAAAATGCTTCCTATTTTTGTGTATTTTAATTCTTTTTCCTTGGCAAAGCCATGAAATGTGAAGATGTACTCTTTTCGGAAAATGGTTCAGTCCTGTGTGAAACAATAATTTAGGTAAATACATACTTTACTAGCAATTCTTTGGGGAAGGGATATTCCCAATAATTCTTTAAATATTGTGCCTTACCCTGCAGGCAGTTTCAATATCAGCTTAAATGACTTCTCATCAGAATCGTAAGGGAGAAAGAAGTTCTGAAAATTTTTCATGAAACTCTTAGGGAGAAAAATCCTTTCTTTGAGTTTTTTAATATTTGGCTTCATTCTGAAATGCATTGTCCGTCAGTTTCAAATTTTTTCACCAGTTGAGAAAACAAGGGACTTGGAAATGTTCCTTTTATAAAAACTACAATGCATATTGCTAACTTACTTTGGAGATTTTTTTTTACATTTTGTATAATAATGTAATTGTATATGATAATTGTATACAAAAATATATAATATTTATATAATTTTATATAATTTTTAATAAAATAATACAGCATTATAAAATATTCAGAAATAATTTGCTTTCAAAAAGGAAAATTCTAGATCTTTCACTTCAAAACACTATATTCTTTTGAACTGTTCACCCTACTGTATTTTTTTTATATCTACAGGAACATTTCAGCAAATAGTGCATGAACTTGTTCAAGATTTTGATTGACTTCTGATTATTCTCTTGAAGTTTTCTAGGCACCTTCCATTAATTTTGTAGTCCTTTGTTAAGCTTTCTGCACTCAGTTTTGCTTCCACAGCATTTTTCTCATCCATTTTCTCTCTGACATTCCATCAAAAAAAGTATTCTCATCCATGTCCTGCCCTCATGTTTTCTCAGACTGTTGGACAAGGTACCATTTAATTTGTTTTATCAAATTTGCACTTGCCCTTCCCATGGTCATTTATATAATTTTTTTTGTCAGAAAGAAATTGGCCCGTGCTCCATCTGGCTCTGTGTGAAACGCTCACTCCGCTCTTGGGTGCTTTGCTAAATCCGCCCTCTCCTTCCCCTCATCAGCATGCGGCTCCCGTCGCTCCGGCTTTGGGAGCCTCGGCGGACGAGCAGCTCTGCAGGCAGGAGTGTGGTGTGGGTTACCTTCGCCGTTAGCTAGATGGTGCTAAAGAATTTGTGCTTGTCATCGCTGAGGAGACCATTTGGAGTGCAATCCTCCTTTCCGTTCCTGGGCTCGCAATTAAAAAGAAGCCCTTTTACTTTGTCCTAAGTGAGGTATCGGCTGCCGCTGGCGCTTACAAGGAGTCTAAGCCAGTGAGAGACCTGCTCTGGAGCACTTTATGAGTTAGGCCTCTTGGTTTTGATGACTTCAGTGCGCTGTGGATCAGCCCCAGGAGCCTTATGCATGCTTTGACATAAAAGAGGTTTTGCCCACAGAGGAATCCCTCCCTCTCCTGTGCCTGTTTCCGATCCTCTGGAGCAGTGATGGGCTTAGAGCAACAGGCAAGCACTTGGTGTTTCGCTCTTGCTGTGCCTGTCTTAAGAGAGGAAAGGTTTCCTCTGCCTTTCAGAGCTTAACCCTGCAGCAGTTGGGAAATTTTTAGACGTGAATAATTTAGAAAACAAACAAAACCCAACGCCACCCCTCCAACTTGCAGTAAGTGCTCTTGGAGCCCAGGTTTCCTTGCTGTTTGAATGCTGCTGTTTTGGATTAACAGAGCCCTGGCTCTGATAAATACTAACAAAGTGTAACGAATGATCAAAGCTGCATTTACAACCCAATGAGCTTGAAATGATTGATCTGGATGACATAATAATGATAACCAGTGAGATGAGGCATGCTGGACTCTACCCCTCCAGGTACTGGGAGGAAGGAGCAGGTATTAAAAATGACTCCACTTCTTAGGTCATCAGGTTGTTCCCATTCTGATATAAGTGGAAGACAAATGCAAGACCCTTGCTTTCCCCCAGAAGAGCCCTGCAGCTGCTTTGGGCTGTTCATATTCTTTTGATTGTAATTCTTTATTTTGTACAGATTACAAAGTTTGACTGATTGTGGAGTAAGTAAGACCGAGTCATTCATGACCGTTCCCTGTGCTGCTGGGGGTCTAAGCCTCTTGCCTATAGTTCAAAGTGTGGTGTAATCTCAAATGTTGTTCTTTGCAAGGCCATAGTCACAGATGTGAAAGGATATGAATGTGTCTACAGCATGGATTTTGCCATCCAGAGGTTTCCTGTTATCCCCCAGAAGACTGGCTAGAGAATTAATGACAAGACAACGTAGACAAACCATAACTGCAGCTATGCTTTAGTACTTGGCTGCCTCTGGTCCCATGATAACCTCTCCAACAGCAGTGTGTCTCCTTAAAGCCTTCCAGAATCAGGCTTCCAACAGACTTCCTTCCCTCCTACAAAACAGAAGTGCATATCTACTGGCCTTAGACCTGGCAGATGAGAAGGAATTGAGCCTTCCTTGATGTGTTCATTTTTGTCTTTTTTTCTTCCTTTCAGTCTTTGACGGCAAAGATTGTCCGGATATGTGGAATGTTCACATTCCTCAGCATTCCTTAAAGACAACTCACCCTTCTATAAAATCAGCATAACCTGCTGTTTAGTTCTAGCAGGTTGCTTTTTCCAGGTAGGAACAAAAGAGTTTGTACCCCCAAAGCCAGCAGTTCAATGTTATGGAAGACAGTCTATTAGTGCACGTAGAAGATACTCTCACAATGTTATGAACATCTTTGTTCTACAGGTCTGATCCTGATGTGTCCCTTGCTCTGGATTTACAGCAGGCAAGGATCCCTTTAGGAACAAGTCCTCCTGTTGCTGCTGTACCATTAGCAGCCACCAACTAATTCTTCCTCTCTTTTTTCTCACAAAACAAAAAATATGGCAGTCAGAATAAATTTGTTCACACAGGGGCCATGGAGCATTAGCATTTTAAAAATACTGGGCTGAATCCTCAGCAGCATGAACATAAACAGTAACATCTTTGAAGTCAAGAGAATTTTTCTCACCATCTGAGGCTCTTTTTCAATATGATACTAAGAGCATATTCACAGTATCTACATATACAGGAGGATTTATCCAGGTTTCCACTAAAGCTGACAAAGAGACAGTCAGTTGCTCTGGAAGGCAATTAGAGTATTTGAATATGAATCTGAATTGCTCTGTGGAAGGGACAGACTATCTTTTATTCTCCCCTTCCACTGCCATCCCTTTTCCCTTTGCCTCTCACTGGGCCATAAGGACTCTGCCAGGTTAAGCATCTGAAGCAAGGTGTTTAAAATTTGGCCAGCTGAGTATCATCTCCTGTCACCACTTTCAGCACTGACTACAGCCGTTCCTTGAGGAGTTCCTCAAAGCAGCTCCATCTGTAACTCTAACCTAAAACACCCCCCCACATTAGCAGTGACAGGTAGGACTGACAAGTATGTGGACAGGCATGAATGCTTTTCTAAAGATTTCTAAACTACCCTAAAGTTCTTTTACCCGAACAGTGTTACTGTATATGACAGCTGACCTCAGACTTGGTTCTCTGAGCAGTGAGTTCAATTAGCTTTAATGCTTTCAACATTTAAATAGTTAACAGTAAGCAAAGTTCTTTAGAAGCATAGGGGGATGGCTATGTGTGAGTCTGCTGAAGTTGTCAGGCAACGATGGAAAAAAAGAAAAAAATTTTAAAAATCTCTAATTGCTTCCAGACAATGCCTTTTGGATAGGGCTGTGAGAGAGCAAGGGGAGCTCGTGCTCTGACAGAGGGACTGCTCCCAGCCAGAGAGGAGTAGGCTGCAGCCCTGACATCTCTCCAGTCCTGCCTGGTGACCTTCTCAGTGCCAGTGGAAAAGCTTTGCCCAAAACAAGCAGGTTCTCCAGCTCTCTGCAATACCCCCAGCTAACAGGAAGCTTGTGGAAAGTCAAATGTCCAGGGAAGTGAGCCAGCAGATCTGGGTCTACTGCTGTCTTTCTTCACAATCATGGGCTTGTCCTGTCACTGACTCTCATTCTCCCTGCCAGTAAAATCTGAGATAAATCTGAGCTGTTGAGGGCTGGACTTTGGTAGCTAATTTGTTCAGGTCCTACAGTAGGAAGTGACATCGTGTCATTGATATACAGATAAATTCCTGCAATTTTCAATTTATTTTTAGCTAGTAGTATAATCCTAACTCAAATCTTCCTGCTTTGTTATCTTCCACGTTATTTTCTGGAACTGGTTCATCTAGGTGTTGGCAGAAAATTGGATTCACATATTTTTTGCTGCAATTGGAAAACAAAAGCAGAAGGGGCTGGGAGAGACGGCAGCAGAGAGCACTGAGGAAACTTCACTGGCTGCAAACAGCATTAACAATCAGTGCCAGAACTGAGGGAGGAGTAATAAGGTCATATATTCTGTGATGACAAGTGGGTGAGCTTCTACTTGAACTACCAGGACTCAGCTCAAGCAACTCCTGCTGCTGGTCCAGCCCTGGCTATGACAAACCATCCTCAAAAGTGACTTTTCAGGAGAGCCTAATTTCTGAAGAAGCACAGAAAAAATAATTCGGCGTCAGAAAATTTAGCTCTTACTAGAGTCCACAGAAGTGTTTAATTGTTCTCCAAAGCCTCCACAAGCTTCTGTGTTACTACAGTCTTGCCATTTATTCTGCTTTGGCTCAGCCTCAGACAACTCTTTATCAGACATTTCTGATATTTAAATGCTAGGCATTAGAAATGCATCTTAAAATGAAGACTTGAGCTTAGTTTATAGTGGCATGAGGTGGTAGTATTGAGGTTATTTCTCTCTGGGAAAATTCTTTTCAGTCCATAAAGAAGATACTCATTTTATTACTCATCCAGTTGACTGACTGTGTACAGTGGATACTGTCCTGCACTGATGTCTTTTGCTATCTCAGAGGTTTAAAAAAATCCAGCTGTGGAGTTGAAACCACTTAAATATTTTATTACAGAAAATGTAGGCTCAGCATGTAAGTTTAGCGGTTGAACTATATTTATATCTGTGCACGTACACATGCTTTTACAGACCCCAGGGTTTTATTTTATCCTAACTAATATAAGAGTAAATGGTTGGATTGAAGTGGAATTGTTAAGGGTGTATATAAGCATCGTTTTATATCAGGACTTAAAGAAGTCTCCAGTAAAGCAGTATTGTGGTTTCTTGCAGTTGGAAAGATCAGAGACTGTAATAAAAAGAGTCCATAGAAATGGATGACCCTACCAGCAAAGAAATCCACAGGAACATCTTGAGTAAATTCATTGCTACATGTTGACATACAGTGAAGAAATGGTGTTAGAAAGCCTCCTTTCATCATTGATACAGCAACCTTAGGCAGAGGCCCCTGAAAGTGATGTTGCTTAGGTTAACCTGAAGTTTTGTCTTTCAGATGGATTTAAAGAATTTAAGTCACTGTCATCAGTTACTGCGGGGAAGACAGTGGAGATTGAAGATATTGGTAAAGCACCACATTTCATCTGGAGCCTTCTCCATCCATGGCTGAGCTGGTGTAATTGAGTTTATGAGGAACCATCATCTGTTTCAGTCTAAAGTCAGCTGGGTTAATTTAAGGCAGGGCTGACTAGCTGGCAGGGGAGAGCACTTTAAACCAGCCCCAGCCATGACTGCTGCAGTCTGGCCTACTGCCAGCATGGAGTCTACAAGGAGTTGGAGTATATTTAGCTTCAGCTTATTCTCTGCCCCCTCGACTTACATGCTGACCCATGCCAGCTGTGACTCAAGTCTTCCTGGCCCCTTTTGCTGACATCCTCCAACCTGTCTGCTTGTTTAGATTCACGCTGTTTGCTGCCGTGGTACTTATCTTTGACCGTGAAAATTTGACTCGGCAGCAGACTTGCTCAGAGACCTTGGGCAAGTCTTTTAGTCCCTCATACTTAGTCTGCAGATCTGCAAAATAAAGGATTAGTCCAAGGGTCCTGACAGGATGCTGTAAGGTGTGATGCTGGATAATTGTGTACCACTCCACTTTCTCTGTGGAAAAACTGAATGTATTTAATATAGTATATAACATATACTTGTAACATTAGTGAAGCAAGTCAGTCAGGGACCATGTGTTTATTACTCCAAGAAGGGATACAGTCCTGTTGTTATTACAAAAAAAAATTTAGCTCTTACTGTATTCATGGAAAAGTGCACCAGATTATAGTTTTGTCCACCAAACACGCACTTTTTTAATCTTGGAAGCTTCTTTTTCATCCAGTCCAACTTTGACTTCAATTTTTCATGAACAAAAAAATGTCAGGCAGCTTTATAGGATTTCCAGTTACAAATGATACAAGTCTTAGCACATCTCATAGGCAAGGGAATATGATGTACTTTATGATCTGATAAAAGTAAACCTGAGGGAGCTATTCCTAAAAGTGCCACTCAGGGTCAAGGATGAGATCATATCTGAGAAGGCAGCAGTGGTATCAAATACCTTTTGTAAGACAATGACATAAAGGGTTTCAGAAAGCTGGCCTGAACTCAGGGGTCTGGATTGGCTCCTAGTGATGTCAACCATGTGCCTACAATGCCCAGCAAATGTCTCATTCTTCTTCTATTTTAGGAATAATTACCCCTGAATGACAGCAACAAGTGAATTTAGGTCTCTTGGTGTCCCCTGTGAGCTGATTATTATGTGCTCCCAATAGTCACAATCAGTGGAAATGAGGACCAAAGCCTTTTTGTCCGGCAGATTTTGTACCTTGGACACCTTTCTCACCCCATCATAGCAGCATCAGCACCTTTTGGGTTGAGGTTCTTTACCTGCCTTTCTTGGGGCTACCGGAAGGTTCATTTTCCTGTGTGGTCTCATATATTGACCCTTTCCCTAGAGCAGGTTGCTCTGAGCTCCAACCAACCTGGCCTTGAACAGTTCTGGAGATGGGGCATCCAAAACTTCTCTGGACAACTTTCTTAGAAGCCCACTAAAGGCGACAGGGAATTGTGTTAATGGCAGGTGGGAAACCTGTTTCATTCCTGGGTGTGTGAGGTAATTAGGTATTACTGTGGTGCTGAACACCAGGTGTGCCTTATTTGAGTTACTCCACCAAGGCTACTGCTAGACAAGTGCAACTGCAGTCTTGTGCCTGACTCGTGCATAATCAGGAATAGGAAGGGCTGAGGTTTCCATAGCTGTGTCCTGAACATTCATAAATAAAATGAGTAAACTCCCTGTTCCTTGTGCAGTGATGCATCATGCTTTAAAAGTCCATCCCTTTACTAAAAGGTCTTCATGAAGTAGAAGATTACAGCTATTGGGGATTTGGTTCACTATCTAAGAAAAGAATGAAATTATTGACACAAATTCAGAAAGAGAGAACAAAAAGGTTCATAGAAGACCTAAGGGTTGTTTAACAACATATGCAAAAAGTAGTCTAGAGACCAGGAGCTGTGTATTTTCACTGTTTAATCTGCATGTAACATAATCTGACCCTTTTGCAGATACAAGTGTATTAAACAAATTCTCATGTAACCTGAAAACAGAGGAAGACCATTTCTTAGAGGAGAGGGAAGGATATCAACATGTAGGGAACATGGGGGATTGGAGAGGGGATGTAGCCAAAAGGTTGGTTATCAACTTCAATTGCATTACCAGTGTCTGTGGTCCTCCTCATGCTTCCCAGTTGGTATTTCTGCAGGTAAAGCATGTGTAAATTGTAGTAATTTACAACTGTTTGGACACTACTCTGGCAGTGTTATTTTAATGGAGCCACTCAGAGCTCTGCCTGCTTGTTGCAACTGGAGAGTGTTTAACTTGTGCCCAGGTGTCCATTCCACTTGGCAGTGAGCTCAGATGGGGCAGGAATACCCCACCCACTGCTGCCCCACCAATCTGAGCAGCCTTGGAATTAATGCTGTTTCCCTGGCAGGGTTGGGAAAGGAAGCACGACCTAACAAAGAACTGCTCCAGAAGGAGTTGCTGAAAGGTGTTTTGTTCCTGATTGTCCTACCCGTTTCTTCTGCTTGGCCTGAAAATTGTACCTGACTTGGTTGCTGCCTCCTGTTGCTGGTAATGCCCCTCACTGACCCTGGGTTCAGGTTTGTTTGATAAGCTGGGATCTGTAAAACTGTAGTCTAACAATTTCACCACTTGTTCCAATTTAGTGAGGGGTGAGAATTAACAGATGGTGTCATTATCAAAAGCTGTTCAAGTGTTGAAGCAACATAAATTCCACAAATACAGAAAAACAAATACAAACTGCTGTAATTTTTCCAATATCGGTTGAATTATAATCACACTTTGCATTTATACAGGGCTTTTTAATCCACAGCTTTTGAAGTGCTTCCAGATTGTAACTAAAGCTCAGACCAGATCTGTGAGAGAGGAGAGCATAACGTTACCTGCTCTACCGAAGTTGAAGGTGCAGTGCCGAGTGTTAAAGGCTCACATTGGAGATCTCGACAGGGACTCTGGCTTCTTCTCCTGGCTCTGCTGCTGCTCCAGCTGAATGGTCCTGGGTAAGTGGTTTCATTTCTCCATAGCTGAATTTCTGTTTCCAAACAAGGAATGATAATGTTTTGCCTCCTTTGGGAAGTGTTTTATTTCCAGCAGATGAAAAGTGCTGTGTTGTAAGGTGTGGGTGTTGTTGATATCATCGCCATTGCAACTATTAAAGAGCAGATGCTGGGAGGGCTTAATAAGAAGTACATGGTCTAGGTTTCCAGAGGGACTGAGAATATCAGGGTTCTAACTGAAGTTCTTCTAAAGGCTTGATTTTTAAGAGTCCCATAGTGAAGACTGTAAAACAGAAGTAAGGGTTTGCTGGTTTTGTTGGTTTTTCTTTTTCCCTCTCCTTTTTGTTATCCTTGGTAGTTATTACAGCTTCTCAGGACTTTTCTATTTCAGCTTTCTGCATATTCCATCTTCAGAGTATACCACTGTGTTGCCTTTGTCTTGCCTGTACTCTGGCAGGTGTAATGAGGGATTCTGCAATTAAATTAGGCAAGTAATTGTACCGAGGAAAAGAGTTTGAAGATTTGAGCTCACTTTCTTGTGCACCCTATTTTTGGATTTTGCATGAGGTCATGACTCAGGATTAAAAAACCCCAGATATAGTGAAGATGATCTCTTGCTGGTAAATTGGGTCTTAAGACTGTGTACCAATAGTAATGGATCTTATAAAAAAAGATCAGTCTATGATCATTGAATTTTGGGGTTGTGTGTTTCAGAAGATAGCATTTATACTGTTGATTATATTTCTATTTTGGTTGGCCCAAAGGATTCAGTGATTCTTTCTGACAGGTGCTGTGAGGACCTGCATTTTCATAATAAATGTGAGTGGGGAGGGAGGAAAGAAAGAAGGAAAAAAAAAAGGGGGTGGAAAAAACCCCCAGCATTTTGGGAGAGGAAGGTCTCAGATCAATCATGGGCAGTTCTAGCCCAAAAAGCAAATTTAATGTATTTAAGATTCCCTTACTCACATGAATGCATTCATATGAGTATTTTATTGGGAGGGACCCTTTGCATCATTTGCTAGATTTGTGTTGTGGATTTGTTCTCTGTTCCTTTGGGCAAATATCATGGTACAGCTCGTATCCGTGCAGTCTGGAATCTTTACCTCCCAAAAGAAGTCAGCAATGATCCAGTGGCTTCCTAGGAGCAAACCCTGGCCTGTGGCCACCCCTGAACTCCACCTGGCCCTTGGTAAGGAGGGAGCCAACACACCCAGGCTAGAAGTGGGCCAGAAAGTGCCACTATAGCAACAAAAAGAGGGCAGTGCTGGAGCCTACCACAAGCCTTTGTTCACAGGCTGTAGCTGGTGGTCGTGTCCTATAAGCCATTCAAAATCCCTCTGAAAGGCTGGAGTCTGTCCTAATTTCTAGTTGTGTGTGGGATGGATGTGTTTTGAACATACACTTTTTATAAAGAGACCACATTCGCACATTTCTTACAAACTGTTGCACTTGAGTTGTGTTTGTGCTGAGAGAAGACTTCTCCTGCCAGGTCCCACTGGTGGCCTGATGATGGGGTAGGAGTGGCAATGAGGTGGCAGAGTGGGGTTGTTGTGTTGCCCCGTTGAATTCTACATGGAAAAACCTGGTAGGGCCTTAGTCCTGAGACCCAAAATTCTGTTGTCTCCCTTTATACACTAGAATGTTATGAATGGTGCTTATTTATTTATTCCTTTGGTCTTGGTCAGATGAAAAGAAGAGAGAAAGGACTACTTGAGACTTTTCTAGCTTTGACAGCATTTGAGTCTTTATACATGTGGGTTTCAGCTGTGCTTGGTGGAAGTTACTGCAAACTGGCAAAGCAGCCTGGAAGCCAGCAAAACACAACCACAAATTTGGCAACAAATTACCGCTGCCAGATGCCTTTGCTGTTCCTTTTGCTTTCTATGGATTTGAGGCACTTCACTTTTCTTTTTTTTTTTTTTTTTTTTCAATTTTTGGAATTTTTTTATATTTTGGAAATACTCTCAAAGTAGAACGCAGAGTTTTGGTCTGTCTAGCCAAAGTTTAGCTGTCCTTTTGCATCTCTGCCAAACTTCCTGTTTTCAGCAAAAACAATTTATTGTCTTGCTGGTTCTTTAGACCTGAAAGGATTTGCAAATACAAATAAACTTGTGGTGGTTTTTTGGTTTTTTTTCATGGTCTTTCAAAGAATAAACTCACTTGCTTCCTCTCAGTTATGTGGTCTAGGCTAGCAAAGAAAAGTATTTAACCTTTGGGCCACTAGCAAGATTCAGAAAATGTTTTAATTATGCAAAACTTCTGCACTCTGAACTTTTAAAGTACAGATAATTATTTTTTCATATGCGGGAAATCTTTGTTTTCCATGTGGTTGGGCAATAGCATCACTTGACCACATTCATTTAAGGGAGTTTAGTGTGAGTTAAAACTGGAAATCTTTGTTGTAAAAATTTCTTAAGCCTTTCCTAAAGGTTTATTCTTGACAATCCATGGACACGTGGTAACAAAATGGAAAAATCTATGACAGGTAGGCAGTAATCCTCCCTCTTACTGAACAAATGAGATCTGAAGTAAGAAATTAGGCAGCAAAATTATCCCTTGTCTTCATGGAGGGAAAGCAAGAAGTTGTAAACCCAAGCCCTGCTGCAAAGGAGTTGGAGAAGGATCTCCTCTCTAATAATAAAATATATGTAAGTTGTCCAAGTAGGGAAAAAAAAAAACCAAACAAGCCAGCAATCTGTGTCATTCATGCCCAATGCCTCTGTAGCGTAAGGGAATGGAACAAAAGCACGTTTGTAAAATTGACGTTGGCAGGAGTAGGGCTGCAGGGTGGGCGGTGGTAACTTGGCATTAGACAGCTCTACCTCTGCGTGCCTTCAAAAACTACTGCACATTACCTGACACTGTTGGGAAGATGTTGAAGTCTATTTTTTGTGTTGTACTTCAAAGGTTTTGCAAATTCTTTGAAGGTGACTTAACAGCTATTAAGTGATACTAAAGCAGGAAAAAAAACCTGAAATCTTTCCAAAGAAGTTTAAAGGATGCGTTTAATATTAGTGTTGGAAATGTGCTATAAATCCTCATAGTTTATGTGTGTCACTGTCTGTGAGATGGCATTTATCACAGCACAGGGAGAAGGAACAATTCACAGAGGAAAGGATCTTTTAAGAGTTTTATACGTTCCTCCCTATGTCACTGAAAGAAGGAAAAAAAAAAGACATTTGAGCAGAAGCCCTCAGCTGCACAGAAATCCTTGAACAGTTGTAATGTCCAGGCTGTGTGGAAGCAGGACACTCCTGCTGTTTTCCTTAAGGAAAAATGTACATTTAGCCATTTTTCAGCAGTTTGTTGTCTTTCATAAGGTAGTTATAAAATAGCAAGAACCTTCCTATGCCAAGTAATAGGAAGAAGTGAAAAAAGCAATTTAGTATGTGGAAAAAACCCCATAGTTCAAATAATGAAAGTAAAAATGCAAATGCTCTGAATGGGATGCTTCTGTTGATACTTTTCTATTCTAGTTCTATCAATTAATTAATGTAGGAAATTCTAAAAAGTGTCAGGAAGAGAAACGCACCTGTGATTTATTAGTTGGAAAGATGTTCCTTGAGAGTCAGTTTTAGTTTCTTGCCCCTTTAAAAACCCAAGCCAGGGGTTTTGTCAAGAACTCTGTATTCATCCTTTCAAAAGTGAAAGTGTTTAAAGGGATACTGCAAATAATTTCTGATGCCTCTAGCTTCAAAGAAGTTAACTGCATTTAGTGTCCTTAGCTCTTAGCTTAATTTGTTAAATCAAGTTGCTTCTGAAGTTTATAGCAAAATCGTTCTTCTCTGGGGAAATAATTACTATTCCTCTTACTGGTGTGTGTGCAGATGTTTTTCAGCAGAGGAGTTTGAGTTGATGAGCTTAAAGGAAGTGTTTCATTCAGTAGCACTGAGCTGGTGTCCTAACAAGAAAGGGAAGCTGATCTATTGATTCTTGGCTATCGGGATTGTGCCATATTGATGGGAAATGCTGCTTTGGTACAGGTTTCCTGCAAGTGAAAACTGACCTGTAAGGAGTTGTAAATGAAGTAGGGTTGGTTCATTCTGGGCTTCCTGTTCATCTTGCCACAAGGCAGAGATGGGATTTTGGCCTTCGGGGCTATCACTTGGTGGTCATCAAGCAAGGAAGAGGTGTTTAGCATCTGACAGGGCTGAACCTGTAGTAAAAACCTTTATTTTGGGTGTTCTTAAGGAAACCATTTCTCAACAAAAGGGATTTAATTAGTATGTGCACCTTGAAGAGGCTTTGACAGAGGGAAGTTCTGGCAGACTTGCCTGGCCTGAAACTGCATTGACCCTCCAGGGGAAGGATTTTGGTGGGATGCTGGAATAGATATACATCCCATCACCCACTGAGTCTCATCTGATCTAGCCCCTGTCTTGGTACAGAGGTTGGGGATCAGAGAATTTCTCCAGGTTTGTAGGAACATGAGTGTTTTTTTCCAAACTGGGAAAGGCACTAACTGGGAAATCTGGGACATTGCCCAGAACCTCCAAAACTGGAGCTGAGTGTTTCAGTGTATTCTATGTCTTTTGTATGTTGTCATTAATGGATGTAAAGCTCCTAGCCTGGCCATGTACAACAGCTGCATGCAGAGCTTTCGGCAGTACACTCTGAAGGGAATTGTTTGCATAGTTTTCCATCATCTGAGCTACTTGGTAGTGCCACGTTTGTCTCCTCCTGAACCATGCAGCATAGTATGGTTTTGGCTGAGAAGAAACTTTGCCTTGAATAGTTTGAAGTCTCAGTTCAGAAGTAGAAAGCCATACTGTGGGCTCTCTTAGATCTCCACTAGGTAAATTTATCAGTGAGATGAGAGCCAGATGGATTTGGATGACTGTCTGGTGCAATACTGCATCTTGCATTGCGCGGAAGATGGGGAAAGGAAAGGGTGGTGGTGGCTCATCAGCTCCTGGCTTCCTCATCAGCTGCAAGAAGCAGAAGAATAAAGTTTTGTCAAATCCACTAGTGGCTACAACTGACAGAAGCTGGAGCTTCCAAGGCTTATAATAAATAGATGAGAAGCACAGACGGTGCTGTGCTGCCTTTTGGGATGCAGCACAGGGCTTGGACAGGTGCTGCCTGGTTATTTTTCCCCTGGAGAAAGTGAGGACCAGGATGGTATCTCTGATAGCTTGGAGGCCGGCTTGGCTCTTGGCTCAAGTCCGTTTTAGACACACGTAAAAGACTGTTTATGTGGAGCTCTTTCTTTTTTAACACTTAACCAGTGTTCCTAGTGAATCCCAGGAATTGCCTATAAAAGTTTCTACATCTGTTTCCTTCCGTAGGCTTGTCAGTTGTTACTTACATCCCAGTCATGGCAGAAAGGAAATACTGCTTTTCTTTATTCAGTGTGTCTGGAACCCACCCTGAATTTAAAGCACCTCACAAATTTTTAAAACAAGCCGTTAACAAATACTAGATGCACATCTTTTGTACTTTGGTTCATCTTTTTTTTCCTGGAATGGATTTTTAATGGAAAGTCTTTTTCCTACAGAAAGCCAAACACCTTGGCACATCAGCAGAAACCTGCAGCTCCCTGAAAGTGTTCAATTCCAAGGCTGCTGGAAGACACCTTGCAGTGGCCTGTGGATCTAGCTGTGAAAGAAGATGGAGTACATTGTGTGATCTAAGTTTTGGGAAACTAGAACTCGAAGATCATTTCACAATCAATGGACCTTTAGGAGATCCTGGGTTTGTGTGTCTTTGCTAAGTTTAATAATTTGAATGACATCCTTTCCACTCCAGCTATCTATTTTAGACCACAAAATTTTAGCTGAAGCAATCCCAAAAAAATAGGGTTGGTAGGGTGGAGCAGTACAGGGAGAAGGCTGGAACAGTGTATTGCAATAGTAGATGGGAAAAAAAAAAGAGAGAAACACCCAATTCTGGTGATCTTTTCTTTAAAACTATATGGCACACCCATGTTTTGGAGCAGAGGCATGAAAGCTGGCAACAAACCGGCTTTTGTTTCAAGGGTATGCATTTTGCAGTTTTTGTCAAAATCCACACAAATTTGGCAAAGCTGTCAGGCTTTTAACGATCTTGGTTCATGCATATTCAGCAGCAAGGAGTTGGATTTCAGCGGTGCATGACAGCCTCTGCCCAAAGAGAACCAGCCTCGTACAGAGGCTGGAGCACTGCAGGGTGGAAGGTGAAGATACACATTCCATGCGCTGCCCATTTCCTCAGGGCTTTTAGAGGATGGCAAGCCCTTGTGCTAGGAATCTTACACCTCTGTGCTGTTTTATTCCTGCCGGAGCAGTCTTGAGGGCTCTCCAATCTGAATGTAGATGAGAGGAGTGGCAGGGAAGGCAACCCAAGAGCAGAAGCCTGAGTTTGTTTGGAAAGGTGAAAGACTGGGAAGGTGGAAGAGAAGGAGCAAAGAGACAGTGAGCCCCGGTGAGGACTTGGCAAAGGGCCAAGGCCTTGGACTGTGGCCAGAAAAGTGAGGGATGAGGTCAGAAGAGGCTGGAGCATGGAGGGGCAGGGTTGTGAATTAAGGCACACAGGTTTGAAGGGGTGTGAGAGCTGCCTGGGGAGGAGAGCAGAGACAAGAGCTGGGTTGAAGTAGGTGAGGCTTCTGTTTTTCTCTCACTGTAAACTTCATCTGTGCTCGTTCCAGGCTAAATGTGCCAAATAAAAATGACAAATGCCAGGATAAAGTTTGCCTCCAAAATTGAAACATCCCAGCCTTTGGTCATGTTCCTTTTCCTGTGTCAGCACATAGTCTTCAGGAACTAGAATTTAAGTTATTTGACCAGGTTCTCAGCTGGTGACACCTGGTTTAACTTTATCAGCAGCTTCCTGCAGATAGCCTGGTCCTGTAAGTGTCTTCCCACCTCTGTTACTTCCTGATGTGGCTTATGCCTTTAAAGGTAAAAAAGATGTGGTCTGGTACTCTCAGACCTGCCGGGAGGCTGAGTTTTCTTATTAGTAGCCAAAAGCAGAATCCGTCTCTTCTTCTGTAAATTATCTTCATTTTACTGTGTTTTAAAATGTATCACTTGAAAGTCTAAAATATTTGACAGTCTGCAAATGTATTCAAAATACTGCAGCATTTAGCAATGGTCAAATATCTAGCTATACATTATATACTGCCACATATATTTAATATATGTTCAAAAATGTCACCAGACAGAATAGTTATGGGGAAAATATTATAATAAATGTAAAAATTGTCATCTACTGATGAAAATGACCCTAATTTATTTGGACCACCGACATGCATATATATCTTTACTCTGACATTTTATTCTATAATTTTAATAAATAACTTAGTTTTAGTACTTGTTTTCATCATGTGTAATGTCCTGGGATGAGGTGGAAGTTGGAATGCAGAAGGAATCAAGTGGAAATTACTAGGTGGTTCCTTTTGTTTTCCAAGAGTAGGGAAGTAAAGTTTGAATGTGTTTTAATATTCTTGAATATTTAAATGCCCTGGGGCATCTTGTATTTAGAAGGAACTTTTTTTATTAGTTTCTTTGTGTATTTTCTGTTTTTTTCTTCCCTGTTTTGTATAAACTTCAAAGGTAATTTTTTGCTTGTGGCTTTCTATGAAATCCTGGAAAATGTTCATGAGGTCTAATGGGTTGTTTTGATGTGGTGTTTGGATGTTCGTTCTCTCATTGTTTTTGAAGTAAATAAGGCTATGTTAACATAAAACCATGTAACAAGTTGGTTGTATTAACTAGCTGGTAGACTGAAGGAGGGGATAGATTTTAATTCTTTTTTCTAATTGATTTCCCTAGTCCACATTTGGCTGCAGATTGCTGGGGTGTTATCTAGGGAAAAAATCCATCAAACCTCTGAATATTCTCACAGCTGCTGTGGAGCTCGCATGGGAGGTCAGTGGACTTCTTTGCAGGCTCTGGGTATTAAAATACAAGATACCACTGAATCTTTCTGAATGGGAGTGAGACTTGTAATATTAGTAGTAAAGTAACAGCCTTATTTTCTTCTGGTAATTTCTGATAATTTCTCAGCCCACCAGATTTAACCACCTTCCTAATGTGCTCTACAACGTTCTGTACCAAATATTAATATCGGCATTATTACAGTGTCAGCACTTCTCTGGTGTTAGCAGATATATTGTTTTCATTATATAAATCTGGTCCCCACACTCCATGCTTTCCAGTTTAATTAATCCTCTGTCACACCAATGCTGCCAAGAAACCTGTAGCTATTTATAGAAAGGCATCATATTTTAATATGCAAAAGATAAATATGACTTGGAATGTTACAAACTGTGCTACGAGTGGGATTTGAAAGTAAAAATTTAATTTGACTCAATAATAAAAGCTATAGACTGCCTTTAATGCTTTTCACCCTGTGAAAAATGTTAACTCTGATTAAGCAGATAGCAGATTAGCTTTAATTTTGAGTTTTTTGACCTTGAGATCTCTTAGGCTAGTCTTCATGTATGTATTAATGGGCCACACTCAACCAGGAACAAAAAACCTTCTAGTTATCCTTTTGTGCTCTGTACAGCAAGAGCACAAACCAGCGGGATCAGGTGATGAAACTTCCCTGTAATGAAATTTTTTGGGGGAAACGGTTTTTATCTGCTATGTAGAAAACTGGATGGATAAGTCCTCACTGGTGAGTCACCAGCATTTTCCAAGACCTGCCATATGGCAGGGAGGGATGTACTCCCACATCTCCTCAAAAGTGCCTAAAGATTCATGATTCTGGCTGTTTGCATCAACCCCCTGCATATAAATGTCTCAGTAGGGAAAAGGAGGCTTCAAAGAAAACACAGAGATTAGCCTCAAAATATTGGGCAGAAACAGCTTACATGTTACGAGTTTGGAAACTTGCATTCATGCCAAAACAGTAACTTTTTGGTGGTATTGCTTCAGGCCATAAGTTTGCTGGCTAAAGGCACCTGGAACTGGCCAGGGCTTGTATTGGATGTGTCTTTGGTCCTTCTTCACATCCCCAAATCTAAGCCGTGACAGTCTCCCAAAAAAAAAAAGTTATGTTGGTTCTTCCCCAGCTTGTCGTGTTTAGCTTTATCTTGAATGATTCTATTCTTTACAGTTTCTGCAGCTTTAGTCCAGAAAGTACTTACTGCTCCAAATTTCCTGCAAATGTTTTTTTCTGGGATTGATGGTATGTTTGCCAACTGCAATGTCTCTGGCACCAGGTGGATATAAATGATAGAGTTACAGTACCAGTAAGTGGTGTTTTCATAGTCTGGTATTTGAATTCCTTTAGAGTTCTTTGGGGAAGCAGAAATGAGAACTGGTGTGGTCACTTGGCTACTGTGCCTTTAAGAACTGAGAAATTTGGAGGCTTTGTGCAGATGATACAATATTGGAGTAGCTTGTCCTGCAGTCTGACTCTACAAAGGCCACAGGGGCTCTTAAAACAAGCTGAATTTTTCCTTAGTATACATTGTGAAAACTTTTGCAAATATTGGGTTTAAAACTAATGATTGTGTATTTACATATGCAAAATAAAAATCAATTGTATTCTTAATAACAAATATATGCCAGTAATTCTGTTGAAAAAAGTGCTTGTGGCACACTCTCTCTTCATTTTTCTGTTTAATATCCCAGCTGTTTTACTAGTCCACATTTTTCTTCAAAATACTGAAAGTGAGAAAACCATGTTTCTACTTAAAAGTACTTGAAACAAGTTTTGATTTAACTCAAAGGCATTCAGGAGCAAGTAAATGCTGTCAAGTGTCTTCAGCCAGTAGATTTCAATTTGTATTTAATACTTGCATAACTTAAACATTAGCCAAGAGAATTTTAAGCATTTTTTTTTCCTTTAATTTGACTTTTAAAAAAAGTAAAAAAGACTCCTCCTGGACTGAGATCTTGTATCTCAAGTTTCAGACCGAAGTAAACTTTTACAGCCGAGTTGTAAAATAGCAGTTTATGAGACAAACTCTGCCAAAACTTTAACTATAACTGTGCCAATGTGCCATTATAATAATCCAACAATAATCATGGTCCATTATATTAAATCACTCGCACAGACAAAGGCTGCTAACCTTTCCAAGTGGGAAAAAATGTTCCTTTCAGATCAGGGATAAATTCCAACTGAGAAAACCAAATGCTCCAGCCTTTAAGTAGTGAATACATTTACTTCTCCCCAGGGCTCAAATAACCCAACATTTGGTAAATGTTTAACAAGGACGAATTCTCCCTCCCATTTGCCCTTTTCTCATATACACTAGATTAACAAATTTAGTTTAACAAGATGATCTGTGTTACCCCCTGGTATCCCCCAATTAGATCCTTCCTCCTGTTATTGGCATATCATCCCAGTCCATTTGTTTGATAAGAGGACCCAAGGTGTGTGGCAGAAAGTGTCTTCCTCCAGCCCTGCCTCTTACACCGGCAAGTCTCCCCCTGACACGAGAAGGTGCTTTTGCTGTTCATCTTTCATTTTTTCATGTGTTTTTTTAAGGGAATGTCCTTTATGTAGCATTTTGCAGAGGAGATTAAGCTAGCATGGCATGTAACTCTTGACTCCAGTTATGCCTCCCCTGCAGCACGTCAGGAGCTAAATCAAAGCCTCTGCAGGAATTCACAAATCCAGCTTAGAAATCTCATATTTAGTCCTGGATAAATGAACATTGTTGAGGACAGAATAACTGTAGGCGCTCTGACAGATTCAGGGGGCAGCGATAGGCTGTGCCTGTGGTGTCTTTGTGTAGTCACCAATTCCTCTGTTAGCTTTCTCTATTTTCAGCTGGGTTTTGTCACATTCAGATGCACTGTTGTTGTTTCATGTTGAATCTGTCAAGCTGGATGGATGGCAAAACTATATGTGTAGGCTCACACTGATGAGCAGGTTTCAGATTTGATGAAAGTATTCCTGTGGTTTGTTTTTTTTTTTTTGTTTTGGGGTTTTTTTGGTTTGTTTGTTTTTTTAAGTTGTTGGGGTCTTTTTTCGTTTTGTTTGTTTGTCTTTCCCTTCAGTTTGTAAAGTTGTTGGGCTTCTGCTGTGAAAGGAATCTGGGGCTCTCCTGTTTTCTTGGGAATGTTTCTTAGCAACTTCAGAGCTACTAACTTTGTCCCAAGACAGTCAGAGAGCTTATGCCTGCAAGGGCTGGGAGGAGAGCAGAGTTAGGCTGGGAAGGACCTGAAGCCCATGCTGGTGATCTGAAGTGCACTAAGCAGCTGCATTTAATTCCAGAACTAGAGCTTCTACCTACGCTTAACAGTGGAACAGGGGTGGTGACAGCTGGGAAAAATCTCTAATGCTTTTAACAGCCATCAGTGTCACTGATGAATAAAGCACCTTCCCATGCCTTAATCGGAGGAAGGGCTTTACCTCTATTACTGAAACCTGCCTAGAGGATTCTCCCACGTGTGCCTGCCTGTGTGTGCCATTTTTGCCACCGCAGCGTTTTGTAGGATTTCCCTCCCATCCAGAAGTGAAGGCCTGGTTGAAAGCTGGGCAGTGTTGTTGGTGTGTTGTTCCCAAGGCAGGAACAGTGTGATGCTGCTCAGAGTTCCCTTCAGCACAGCAGCATTCCTCTGTGCGCCACTGAGTTTTGTCACTTCGCTGGCACTGAGGGCTCCACGCTTAATAGTGCTCAGTAACTTAAATATCCTTGTCAAAAGAGCCCTTGGATGAGCTCAGGACCACGGTGATGACAAGGACTGTAGTGGTCCGCTTTGCAATGAGGATGACCCTTTTATTTGGTTTGGTGGGTCCCTAGCAGAGCACCAAGCCATCACCATTCCAGGTGGCTTTGTCCTGGTTTCTGACAGACCGACCTTCAGGAAACATTCATTTTGGGACTTGCTCTTGTCATTTCTGTCTCTGACACCTCAAATTAGTTGACGGCAATGTCAGACTTTAGTCACCCTGGCCATTGAAGCTGATACTGAATGTAACTTTCTTTTTGTGTGGTATCCGTCACCAGGGGCTCAACGCTGAGTCGCTTGCTATAGCAGATGGGAGTTGCACCATCTTCTTTGTGGGAGATGTCTCATATCCTAGGAAAGCACAGCCATGTGTTTCCTTCAGCTTCGCGTGGAGAGTAGTTTGGGACTTACCCTCAGGTAAAGCAAGAACTTTGCCTGTGTCCATGCCTTATCACTTTGGCTGCAATTACCAAGGTGATAGGTTTGGGGAAACTCCTCAGTGAGAAGGAATTTACCCATGAGCTCTGGAAATACATTTGCTTCTGAGGAGTTTTTAAATTAAAGGGTCTCCATGTGAAGGTGTGTTTTATTTACAATTGCATCCTTTAATTGCTGGCAAAGGAAAAACTTCTCACTTGTTTGTGTTTTTGTTAATCAAGCTAAATAGAATAACATAACCTAGGTGCAAGAAAGCACCAGAGGACTCATTTGGATAAACAGGACTCTTCATTCTCGAGTTATTCACACAGTCATTCTGCTGTTCTGAGACACAAGGAAAAAAGAAAGAAAAAACCCACTGAAGTGCTTCAATAACGCCAAGAAAAACGAGTTAGTGGGAGGACTATGTAATAAAACTGTGTCACAAGTTAATCACTCCTTGCTGATATACAAATGCTACGGCAGAAACCTGTCCTTGTCATAAAGATGCAATTACCAATGTCGCAGTAGTTTGAGCAAAAGGTAAATACCCAGATGATGGAGCAAAGAGCCAATAGTTCCATCCGCTCCTTAACCATCTCCTTATGTATGTGCATATGATACTTCCCATTTTTCTCCACTGTCTTTCCAAGAGAAAAGAACAACCCTTACAGATGACACGCATTCATTTAAGAAATTACTGAAATAAAAGATTATATTTTCTGGGTTTGACAGATTGTTTTCACTTTGGAGGCTAACACATAGCAACGAAGTCAGATCCCCAAATTACTAATTCTACAGGTTCAGGCATTTCAAGGCACTGAAGTGATTTCTTTAATGGAATCAGCTTTATCGATACCTGTCCACTCACCAGCTTTCCTGTCTGTTGAGATGCTCTTTTAATACAGGTTTAAACAGTACTTCATTCTGCAAAATGCCAGAAATGGTCTGTAAGTTCCCAAACTCCAGTAAGGTTTGTGAACAACACAAGAGGTATTCTAGACTTTGCAACATATTTTTATGGATGTTTAGATGGACTTTAATCTTAGGAAGATCAGGAAGTGATTTCTAGGCCTGAGAGTTTGCTGCAGCTCAGGAGCATTGGGAAGGTTGAGAGCAGCCGGGCAGGAAAGGACCTATTTGGTTAGGATGGGATGATTAGTTGACAAAGCCTTTCTTTATTCTCTGTTTGGCCCACTGATTTTTAGCTATTTTAAAAGTCAATTACTCCAGTTTCTGTTGTGATAACATCTAGTGATAGAGCTAATGAGTGTCTTTGGAGCTGCTGATGTGTTACTGGCTGTTTAAGCAGCAGGTTTAGTTCTGGCTGAGTTGGGGCCCCTTCAGACGTGCTCGAAGTCACAATGTGCTCAAATGAGCTGTGCAGAGCTGTCTGCTTCTCCTGAAACTCACCAAGTGGAGCCCTAACCCCAGACCAAGTGTCGATCTGGTTTAGTGGTGTAAGATTGAGGAGATGCTAGAGGAGTCTGTCATTGAGCCTTGCATCATCTTGTGTTGGAGCTACAGTCATTGTGGAGGTACAGAAGGGTCAAAGAGATCTGAAGCCCTTACGGTTTCTCCAGAGCACAACATTTCATTGCTTCCCCTAAGAATGAGCTGTGCTCTGGTGATGCAGCCTGGTTCTGGGAACCACCATGTGTTTTGTGCCATGAGGGCAGGCCACACTACCAGGCCGATGGGAAAACTTGTGCCATAAGGTTGGTCTTGTGCCTAGGAAAGGTGCTAGAACCTGTGATCATCCAGAAAGACTGACAGAAAGTTTGCTGGTTCTGTTCAGAGGTTGCTGAAGTGCTCTCCAGCAAAGCTGGGGTTTGTCTGAGAAAATGCTGTGACCAATCTGTAGG
>NW_008238439.1:782390-804091 GCF_000691975.1 Corvus brachyrhynchos
TAGGGAAAAGCAGACTTTCCACTCTCTACGTGTCCTATATAAAATGGCAGTTTTCCAGTGTCATTTGTAAATGATCCTTTCCTTGATGTGCAACTAGATGCCAGAGAATTTGGTATAAGCTTTTGCATTGCACTGAAGGCCATAAAAACATTGAAATTTCCTTTTTTGGTTGCAAGAGAGCAGCTGTCTAGCTTGGTGGGTATGGCTGGCCCATCTTTGCCCATTTTTATGAGTCTCTTTTTAGGTAGAAATTCAAAAATATCTTCCTCTTAACTACTTCCAAAAGGTCAGTGGAAAGTGCTGCTTTACCAGTTGCACAAAACACTTTGGGGGTGGGGAAGAATCAGAAATGAGTTGTCCTCTGCTTTTCTCATGGCAAACATATTCAAGACCAACCACTTTCTCTCTGCTCTGCTGTGAAAATGCCATTAAACTAGTTTGTTTACTTCCTTTCTCTCCTTTTTTGATTCATGATTTTGATGCAGACCTGTATTTTAGGCAGGCTTTACTACTATCACCACATCCTCCTGAAACCCGGTAGACCTCATCAGTTAGTCCCCAGCCATCCAAAGCCATGGCAGCCTGGGAACAGGGATGGAGCTCCATCCTGCATGCTGCTCAGAGGGCTTTTACACAACTCTATTTTTGGCTCTTCGCTTTCTCAAATGGAACTGTCTGATTAAGTAACACGTAGGAAATAGATTTCAGTCCAAGTCTGAATCATCGAGCTATTAACTTTTTAAAAAGTGGTTGTTGGTTGTTTTTTTCCTCAAAATCCATGCTTGCTCCTTTCCACGTTAGTTTTCCCCCAGAGGGACATTCAGGAAGTTCATTTGGATTAGGTGTGAATTCGCAGTGTATGAGCTGTGTAGACACCCTTGTGCAAAATGAAAGCTGCCTGAAGTTGACTTGGCTTTGAAAATGGATTTAGTCCACCCTAGGTCTCTAAGCATTTTTTTTCTGAGATATAATTAGCTAGTTAGCTGATTTAACTAATCCTTCTTTAAAATTAATTTGGATTACTTTCCTTGGCTGTCCCCAGAGAGACGGAAGTGCTTAGCTCTCCTAGTAACTAATGCCATCACTTTCTGGGATGGATGCAGTACTTCCGTAGCATCCCATGTTTTGAGCCTAGTTATTGACATGGGGAACCAAGAACTTGTATAATCTAATCTAAACTTGCCACTCATTCACTTTGTGCTGCTCACTTCCAAAGTTATTACTGGAGCTGGGACTTGTATTTCAGGTACATCTGACCTTTTTCTTGAGCAATCAGGGCTCTAATTTCAAGAGAAGCTATGAAGTGTAGGTAAGGTCTTTGAGTTCTTCTTAAATTGCCAGGCTTAGGTGCTGGGTGCACAATTAGATTCTCTGAAATCTTTGAAAATTAACATGAAGTCCAAATCAAAAGATTTTAATTAATAAATAAATTTGATATAGCATCAGTGAAGGTGTTAGATCTCAACCTAGACCAGGGGGGGGAAAGGTATCTAGACAGAATGGACCTTGCCTGCTTGTGTAGGGTCTGATGAATTGTAGCTTTTGGTTCCATTCCTGAACCATTAGTTTTTTGGGTTTTGGTTGGTTGTTTTTTGGTTGGGTTTTTTCAAGAATGCACTGAAAATGGACTGGAAAAGGGCGGATGGAATAAATGTACTTGAATGGAGAAAGGAAAAGAGATTAAACCAGATGAGACTCCTCTGAGTTAGTTAATTGTATCCCAAGTATTGTTATCAGCATTTCCCTATCCAGTTGGAAGAATGTGATGGGTAATATTCCACAGCTATCTGTCCTGCTTCCAGCTCTGTTCAGTGTTCTCATTAATGACTTGCACAGTGCAGTAGAGAATATGCTTATTAAATTTGCAGATAACATGAAGTTATAAGGGCCTGCAAATATACTAGAGGACAGGATTAGGAATTTAGAAAGGCATATAGAAATTGAGGAACAGGTAAAAAAAAAACAAAAAAGAAGGTATAAAATTCAACTGGGGACTAAGCTCACAAGTCATTGACTGCATGAGCATGGGATGCATAATGTGCAGGTGCCAACACTTTAGAAGAGTTTTGGTGAATTATAATTAGATCACAAGGTGAATGCAAATTTAACCCTAGAAACTGCCACCTCATGGTTTTGCAAAGAAAGGCAGACCTTGTAATCAGAACTTAGTAAGCATTTACCTCTCAAGACACTGTTATGTCACTTGGCACTGATAAAGTGTCGACTAGGTTTGCTACTATTCTTCAAAGTTGGAAAGATTTTGAATAAGCACTTGGAATATTTATGGGTCTGGGAAAAATGGCTTAGGAGGAGAAACTGGAAAAACTAAAATTTTCTTGTCTTCTAAGCGACACTGAAGTTAGGCATGAATACTCTTTAAGTACATTAAAGACTTTTTAAAAAATTAATTTGTCACCTCTTTTACAAGTCTGTGCTGGGGCTGAAATCACAGCAGGAGAGCTCCAGATTAGAAGCTAGGAAAATTTCCCCAGAAAAAATGATAGCAATGGGCTAGAGCAGATTGCCTGGTGAGGCCATGTAGTTTCTGTTATTGGTGGTCAGTAGAAACAGTTGAGAAATTAATTTATCAGCAGTGAAATTAATAAAGTCACCCCTGTCTTGTGGGATGACTGAGGATGTCTTGGGGTCTTTTTTGGTCTGGGATTTTGAGAGCAATCAGTACAGTACTTGGAGTAGTATGCAGGGGCAGCAGTTACTCAATTAGATATTTATGCTACTGTTTTAATCTTTGCAGATAATTAGTTTAATTATTTTTAGACTCTCTAGGAGTAAAGAGCTAGACCAGGATCAGGACATTCTGAGGGCAGCTCAGTTGTGTACACAGGGATACCTCCTTTTCAAATTCATGGCTCTTTTCCATGAAGCTTTACTCTCAATCACACTACGTTCCAAAGAGGATCCTGGACTAGAATTTGGCAGTATTTTTGCTGTCAAATAGAGGAAATTAAATTATATGAACATATATTTTTTATGTATTAAGCACATCTAGAGCAATATGCTTCTTGTTCTCATCATGTCCCTTCTAAAGCTGTTACCTTTGCAAAAACTACAAGGGAAGGGTAGGCAGGTAGGATGGAGGACCCTCCAACCAGCTTTTTCCCCTGTGATGTGGGAGGCACCACTGAAGATAGAATCCTCTCCATCATCACACATCTGGAAAATGCATTGCAGTGTTTTGAAAGAGAAGGCTGGGAGAGAGGTCACAGTTATAAGGCAAATGCCAAATTATATTCTTTAATTTATCACATTAAAACATTTAAAACTTGTGAATTTCCCAAATTTTCATCATCTTTGGAAATACTGTTTTCTTTGCATACTCAAGCATTTTCTTGGCTTTTACACCTTAAATATGGACGTGCAGTTAACTGCTTGGGACAGCATTCAGGAAGAGGACACCATTCTTCTGCATTTTGGAATAGTAAGTGAGTTTTGGAGCACTCATTTGAATGGTTCATTATGTGCGCATGCACCTCTGTGTCTAAATAATCATAGTAATTTCCTTTATTCAATTCTTCAAAGTCCCAGATGAAATCTGGATTTCAGTACAGTTAAATGCATGTAATTCAAGATACAAAAAAGGGAAAGAAGCATTTATTGTACAGATGGGGAACTGAATCACACAGAACTAAGAGACTGTCCAAAAATAATAGAGAAAAACTGAGGCAGAGCATGGATTCAAGCCTGAACTTTGTGATATCTCACTCAAATCCCTAATTACAAGGCTGTTTTTAAATTTCCAAGTTGTTCTCTTATACATAACAAGTGTTATCACTTAGGCCTTTAACTATTTTGTTATTAAATTAAACCTTTATTCGCTCTGCTGGAACACGGAGCTGGAACACTAGTGTGACTAACTGGAAAATGATGATTTCACACCAAAGCTAGGGAGATGTGGCCAAATGGATAGGAACCAGTCTTGCATCAGGCTTGACTCATTAGGTGTCGTGTCAAGAAGTGCCACATTGCTTCCTCCCTGCACCTTTGTGATGTATCTCACACTTGTTGCCACAGCGCTTGGTGTGACTCTTGCTGCGGTTATCGCCCAGGATCCTTGGCTTGGGACACGGAGGCCAGCTGTGCTGTTAGGGAAGTGCCATCGTGGGAAGCTGGAGCTGCGGCCAGCGTGGCTGGGATATCAGCACTGCTTCTGGCATTCTTGGACACCTCCTCTTTGCTGCTCTCCTTTCTCCCCACTTCACTCCCCCCAGATAATTTAAACTGCAGAGAAAACTCAGACAAAAATTTCTACTCAGCAATTTTTTTCTCCCCTCCCCCCACGCATTTAGCCATAGGAGCTTGTTCAAAGAAAAATATGTGCTATCTCAGAAACATATGTGGGTGTGAAAGAGTGCACTTAGTAAGGCCTTTCTTCAGGTTAAGAAAACAGCAAACTCGTTCTGTGACATTCTCTCATCCTCCGGTGACCTGTGCAAGGCAGAGGGAGTGTTGTACATTCACCTGAAGCTAAAACAAAGCTGAAAAACATCTAAAACTCTGCAGTTGTTGGGTGGGGTTGGAGTGAATGAGCAGGTGCATACCAAAGCAAAATTATCTTGAGTTGTGTTCCTGTCCTGTTTCATAATCATTAAGCAGGTTTGGGGATAGAAAACTTCCAAGGAAAAGGGAAAGAAGAATGGGAAATGGCAATTCAGAAGTCAGTGGCTTTCCTGGAATCATCCCAGTAGTTGCTCCTAGCTGCCTGATTGCCAGGTTTTGGCAGAGATTTAGAAGCTGGGTATCTGTTGACTGTCAGGCCAGCGCTGTCAGTCACCTCTGTTCAGGTTAATGCTTCAGGGAGCTGGCCAAACTCCAGGGGATAACTCACCTAAATAAAGATATCTTTGCTCTTTCGTTGGAACTAGATGTTCCTCCCTCCTCCCTCAGTCTTTTCCTCCTTCTTTATGCTGTGGAAAAATGAGATGGCTTTGCACAACTTGGGGATGTTCAGATACAGATGAAAATTTCACATCCCTGCAGGGAAAAAAAAAAAGCTTAAATCTAGGAACCTTAAAATTAATACTGACCCAGATTAATGTGTACGTCTGCTTTTTTTTCAGAACAGGATGAACTGAACAGATAGGCTGAAAAATGCAGTGAGTAATATGTGTAAACTCAAGCCTTTGGTATGCAGCTTAATCTGGCACGGCACCCAACTTGCCTGACTAATCTGCTTTATGTCAGCATGACAAGGTTTGTTGGAAGTGATGATATCCTTTAGTAGACAAAGTAATTTAGTTGGCTATCTATTAGTAGTATTAGGCAAGGTTTCAGGCACATAAGCCCTGATGCAGACCACCTGAAAGCTTAAAAGAAGGCATCACCTTTGCATTTAGCTGGCCTGTGGAAACAGTTGGGAGCTTAAAGCTTGCCTGCTCTCTCAATCTTTTCTGCTTAGTCTTATGAAGGATTTATTCTACCTTGTCTACATGATGTTTAGAGACTACCTTATCCACCCAAGAGTATAATAATTTCTTTCTTTCAAATGCTGCTCTGTGTTAATGGGAAAAATTTCAGAACAGCTGGGCTTGTGGGGGGGGTTAGGTTTCGGGGTACCCAGATTTTCTTTGCTGGTCATCTGCTCTGTGCTGCACATATTCTGTATTGTCTTAAAATCAGAACCTCTTGTGATGTCTGAATTTGAGTATCCAAGGGAGATGTTTAAAGTCAGCAACCACTATTGAAAAGCACAGATTTTGAAGTTAATTGTAATAAGGAAAAGGACAATAAATTAGTTAAGTTGCTCTTCCTCTGTGCTGTTTGCCTTCAATAAAAATGAAGAAGAAGAAATGAAGTTACTTAGACACTTGCCTGTGTTGTGGATTAGAAGTGAAAAAGTCAAATAGCTACCAAATGCTTTACAAAAATATCAAAATCTAGCAACCGAGTGAAGGAATCCAAATACCCAAACTGAAGCCGAAAAAGAAAATAATGAAAACCATCCTCTCTCATGAATAGTTTTGGTCCTCATTATAGATTAGTAGTTTTGTGAGATGATGTAGAAATGTTCCTTATTATCACAGCTTTATTGCCTACCTCTGTACATCTGTTCCAAAATTCATTTCAAAATGGCCAGACATTTCAATAATCCAGTGTGGCTTGGAATTTTCATATTGTTTCTGGTGCATTAAAATCTGGATGGAAAGCTGGTACTTTTAAATTTACAATTGCACAGACCGTATAACATCTGGGTAGCTTTGCTCTATTGCTTTCCCTGTTCCTTTAAATTTAGACTGAAGTTATGATGTGCATGAAAGGCTAAAGACCTTGTGTGTGGCAGGTGTTATTTCAAGCTGACAAAAATTCAGTAATATGTTCATTTTACTTTGATATGGTCTTTTACAAAAATGCGTAAAACTCTGATTCAAACCTTGGCAATATAGTTTTATTTTAAAAACAGGAAAATAGGGCATCTTCTGGACTAGGAGAAATTAGCAATCAACTTATATATGTGCATGTGTGTGTGTTTATTTAAAAATATATTCATGAAACTGTTCCCTAAGAAGTTACTTATTATTATTCCTTACAATTAAAGCTTCTCTGTTGAGATGCACTTATGTACTTTCTGGAGGATCAGTAAAATGTTTTGGGCTCTTATTTTCCAAGGACGATAACACTGAGGAAAATTGCAAACTTCTTATATATATTATATATCATATATCACATACATTATACATTGAGATTCCTTAGAAATGTCTTGATTAATTACTCATCATTGGCAGTCCATAGAGCAATCTTTAGCAGAGTGAAACTTCCTGGTTCGAGTGGTCCGTGCTGAGCTTTGCTGCTTTACATGAGCTAAGACATAGTTGATACATGGCTGTTCTGCCCCAATACATCCACTGCATCCTAAATATAGTCTGTATAAGAAGACTTCTTTAGCCTGTAAGGCTAAAGTACTTGTACTAGTACTTGTATTTCTATTTAAAGACAAAAAATTCCAAACCAACAATAATCCCACACCCTCCCAGCCCTCCCAAAATCATAATTCATAAATATGAGAAAGGATGCAAACTTTATGTGCATCATCCCTGTGTCTGATTGAAGCAAAATCTTTGGGGAGATTTTTTAATGCTGCACACCTGAATCTTCTGAATGAGTCCACGGGGTTTTCTGTATTGTTGTTCACGTTTAGCAAGAGAAAAAAGAATTTTGGGGAAAACTGTGCATGTAACTAAATCCCAGCTTAATGGTTACTCCTTAATCCTCTGGAATCCCTGTAACATCCTTTGAGAGACATATTGGAGGGTACTTGTGGCTGGAACGCTGGTTAAAAGCCCCATCCCAGTTGTGTTTGGCGATACTCTTGAGGTGGGTATAGTGCTATTTTGCCAGAACAGGTCTGATCAAACTGCATTTTCAACCTGACCTTCTCCTCACCCCTGATAACTTCCTGGTTGCTTGGTCAGAGAGAGATTTATGAGCGAGAACAAAGCCTGATGTGTCTATCCCAGCAGCGAGAGAAACCAGAAAACTTATTAAGAGAGAAGGGAGGGGGAAAGAAGAGAGAGAATGAGAAGGAAGAGAGCCTGAAAGCAAGTCCTGGTTTCAGACAGAAGCACCTCAGCTTCTGGTCTACTGTAATTACCCAGCCACTGAAGAAATAAAACGTTGAAAAATCAATTTTATAAAAAAATCAATGTTTTAAACAATTTGAAAAGCTCTCATAATTTTAAATCCCTCCACAATGTACATGTTCAGAGCCCTGATCACCTTCAAAGGGAAGTGCTCCAATAATTTTAAATTGTTCTGCACAGAAAAGGCTCTGAACCCCCATTTCACTCCCAAATGGAAGCAGTCTTGAAAATGTGAAGCACACCAATAATTTTTAAATAAACCTTTCTGTCCAACCCTGTCCATGCTTCCATGAAGTTTGTACATGTCCGAGTTCCAGTGTTTTATTTTTATTGAAAAAATTTCTGCTTATAATCTGTAAAGATGATTTTTGTCTACTAAAATAAAAGATTTTTTTTAAAGTTAAAAATATGAAGGGTTTTCTCAGGTTTTTGGTTACTGAAATTATGAATCTTTTCCCATTAAAAGTTTTTCTATTTGTTCTTGTATTTAGTCCAGACAAAAAGTACAAATTGATGAGTATAGCTGTTATAATTTCCTAACTTACAGCTCTGTGCAGAAAGTGATTTTACATTGAATTGTAATTTCATTCACAAGGGCTTTAGACCTTATATAATTAAAATACCTCAATCCTCTTCAAATTAGAAAAGCAAATTGTTACATATCATAAGTAGGTGCTTTTCACTCTAATGACAGTCACTTAGATGATTTATGACATACATTATTTTATATCAAAGTACAATGAAATAGGCATTACCAAAGGTAATCTCAGTAATGTCTGAAAAGGGATCTCAAACCTCAGTGCAACAATGAATGCAGTATTTAAAATGCAAAACCCAAAGACATTATTATGGTTTTGATTTCTTATGCCACAGCTTCTCCTGATCTGTTATATTAGTACAGCAATACAAAGGGTGTTTTGGATGTATTTTTCTAAGATAACAGACGGGAAAAATGAAATATAAAGTCAGGTTTTATGCAGAAATTGTTATCAAAGGGATGATAAAGTAAAACTGCATAATCGCAAGGAAAAACAATTGATGATGTACAAACTGAAATATATTGAGCTCATGGAATATGCTCATTTTCAGCTTTTAAGCCCTTGCATTATTAAAATGCATAATAAAATAAAATGCTCGGATAATGTATAAACAAATCAGAATAAAGTAGCTTCTTGAATATGATTGTTTTCATATTTCTGTATTCTGTATGAAGACTATCCCTTCTCTCTTCCCCACTCCTACTGCAGTGACCTATTCCAGAGCCCTGGGAGTCAATGGTGAGAATCCCAGTATCCTCGGTGTCCTTTGTGGCAGGCAAATGCTACCCTGAAACTCTGCATCAGAGCTGGGACAAACGGCTGTAAATGAGAACAAATGGCTGCATGTTGGCCACTAATACCTTTATGCTGGAGATGAGAAAAAGGTGCCTAACCATCTGAAGTGTGAGACTGGAGCAAACTTCCTGCAGGAATAATTGGATTTAAAAATAAAAAAAAAAAAGAGAAAGCTACATTGATTTTAAGTGAGAAGTTTAAGTTGAGATTTGAGGTGGTTGCCTGCAGTGTTATAGGAACTATAGGGCTGCTTGTGGGATCCATCCTGCAGCATCAGCCTTGCAGAGATTTTCCTGTACTGGTTGCTGAATGGATGTACTTGTGTGAAGTGGGGAGGTCTTGGTGTGTGAGGGTCCAAAAGTCATAAAGGCTGATGGAAAGGGTGTCTGAGTAAGCAAATAAATGCCAGAGGCGCTTGACTTGGGATGAGTAATTGTCAGGGTTTCAACAGTTCTGGTGTATGGGCTTCACGAGGACAGAGGAGTGAGCATCAGGGAACACACAAGAATGACTAAAGGATTGGGAAACCTGATTTACTGTGAAAAGCTTAGGAAAGCCCAGCCTCGTTAGCTTGAGGATTATGGGAGACTCGATCACCTGCTGGGGGACAACATGCATGGGGAGCACAAAGCCTCTGTTAAATCTGCCAGATCCCAGTGCAGTCCTCAGAAGGGGTTCTGAGAGACTTCCCAGCCTGTCATTCCATTCTCCCCCACTCTGTCCCCTCATGCCCAAACAATGTTTGGTGGAGCTAGACCCATTCAGCCTCAAAATGTAACAGGATGAAGATCATGAACTTCCCAAGGGCTGAGAGGGAAAGCCAACATGTTGTTCATCATGAAAAATGTTCAAAAGGAGATGTCAAGTTTTCTAAGAGAGATCTTTCCCAGGAATCAGCTCTCAAAGCACTGTGGCTGTGCCAGCTGAGCATGTTTGTCCCTGATGGCTGCATAATCGATGGTGGTGTGGTCTGGTGCTCACTGACTGAGCCCCAGCCTGAACGTGCTCAGCAGTTTGCCTCTCATTTGCGTCAGCATCTAAATAAAGATGAATACCATTTTTTTCCCCCTCTTTTCAAGATGGGCTGTTAATTTTATAACAGAAGAGTGATCTAATGACTTATATAATTAGGAGCATGTTTCTAAAAATTTCAGAAGAGTTTTTTTTCAGTGTTCAGCAGCCATAATTGGGGAGAAAATTGTAAAGGCTCTTGACACCAAAATTAGTTCAGGGTTAGAGCATGGTACTAATAACACCAAGGCTGTGGGTTTGATCCCCCTTTCATTCACTTAAGAGGTGGACTTGATGATCCTTGTGGGTCCCTTCCAACTCAGAATATTCTGTAAAATGGCAGCAGTCAGATTTCAAAAGCAAGAATTCTCCTTTCCCAGAAAATCTGGTCACAGTTTTACATACCAAGATGGAACCTTGGGGGTTTAAAAACATAATAAATTCACATTTCATTTTCAATAGAATTCCCTTCCAATGCCTGTGCTTAAAGTGCTACTTGGAATAAACACTGTTGGCAGGAAAAAACCCAACATCTATCTTGAGGCTAATTTCGTATTTAGCCCTGACAAGTTGTGGTCAGTCAGTCCTGGCTCATTGTGCCAGTGCAGTCTCAGCTGAGAAAGTGGAGATAGGAGTCTACAGGGTTTCAGTCTGCCACATGTTCCCTGCTGCTTCACAGCTGGAGTATCAAATGCTCTTCCCATTCCCATGATTTTTCCACCCAAATGAAGGGGTTGAGCACACCATGCTTGCAAAATCTGTTTTGGTCAGTGCTGGAAGTAGGTGAAGCATGTGAAGGCAGAAGCTACAGTACTGCTTCTTGTTGGGTGCAGAAATACGTCCCTGTATCTCAGAAGCATTTTCCTACAAAATATCTATCAGTGGTTGATATTTTGGTCTGCATAACTCAATCAACATTTCCTGCTTAGTGAGTGAGATAATAAAAGGAAGGCATTCTTCCCTGTGAGGATGGTAAAGCCCTGGCACAGGTTACCCAGAGAAGCAGTGGATGCCCCATCCCTGGAAGTGTTCAAGGCCAGGCTGGATGAGGTTCTGAGCAACCCAGTCTAGTGGAAGGTGTTCCCGCTCATGGCAGAGGGTTGGAACAAGATGATTTTTAAGGTCACTTTCAACTCAAGCCTTCCTATGATTCTGTGAAAAATTCAGCTTGATAAGCAAGTGTTTGTGCTTCTGGATGAAGTGTTTCACTCTGGGAACAGTTAGGAAGAAAATGGAGGGGAGTTTTTCTGGATAACAGCAAACAGTCGTGATGGGCATGGTTAGGGATTCGAGTCTGATCAGTCTCCATCTGCATTCTTTGGTGGATCTAAAGTCGGGTTCCTCCCTGTAGCTCTTCTTGTCTTGGTCGTGAGCTCCCCTGGTGTAGCAGGTGGGATTTTGAATGGTCAATGGTTATATGAACAAACCAGCATCTATAATCATGGCCTTGTACTTAAAAAGAGAAATTTTTCCCTACCCTGCCATTGCCTGAAAAGCTTCAGTGACTGAAATATGTGCAAAGCTCAGAGCTCCTGAGCAGACATGCTCTTCTGTGATCTCCTGATGATGACAGTGTGGAAAAGACCCAGGAAGAATACTCTTGCTGGGGGGAATGCAATGTGAAGGTAAGTAACCATTTAGTTTGTAGAATTGATGTACTTGGAGACCAAAAAGAGGGACATTTTAATGACAATGCTGAACCAGTTTGACATGGATAAACTGGATTTTGGGATGAGAGGGCTGCTATCATTTAAAAATAAACCATTTTTAAAAAAAGATTCTGTTAAGTGTGGTTTTCCTATTGCTTTCTGTAGAGACATTATCTGTCAGTTGCTGGTTTCCAGGTTTGAAACTATTTTCTCATGCAAGACTTGGAGATTCAGTTCCATTGCTATTAGTTCTGTAAAAATTCCTACTAGAGAAACTGTGGAAAGATTGTGGTGGTGTTTTTAAGATATGATAGAATATAGCAAGTGTAGGAAATGCAGAGAGCAACAAGCGTAGTAAGGGTTCCTCTTCTATTTTACCAAAGAGGTAAAAATATAGCAATGAGATCTTGGCATTAGACTAGCAGGATTAAGGTTGAAGGAGGGATGACTGGTGCTTGTCTCGGGTACATGATGAAGCTGAAGTCAACGCTTACCTGATACAGCCATTTCTGTGGCGGAAAAGGGTGCCCATGTGCCAGATGGTGGGTGCAGAGGTTCAGTACTGCCTGTCCTCACACAGAGGCACTTTGTCAGGTGCACGCTCTGCCTGAGTTACTGGGTGCTTCTGGGGCATTTCCTGTTTTTCTGGCATGGACTTTCATGATTCTTTGTCAAGGTGTGTTTGGAGAGAAGTCTTTACCATTGGATGGTCCAGGAGCAGGACATACCTCTATGCTTGGTGGAAGTCACCTATTTAGGACTTTAAATTCATCAGTACTGCTTTTCTTCTTCTTTTTTTTTTTTTTTTGTTTTTCATGAACCCATCTGCTCTATTTCTAATATCCTTATCCTCTATAAAGGTAAGTACAATAAGCCCAGAAAATTGTTTTGAGCAGTGAAGTTTTGTACTTGTAACATGAGAAATCCTAAATAGCTTAATGCCCATGTGGATTTGCTGGGCACTGCTCTTTGTTGCATCCAGCTCTTGTGCAGGAGAGGTTGGGGTCATCTCACAGCTGGCTGCAAAGCCTGTGTTCTTTCTGGCTTGGTCCCAGCTGTGTCTGCAAGCACTAGTTCCTATTTTCCACCCATCTCTTAGCCAAATACTCTGTACTCTGATCTTTCCCCAAGCCATCTTTGGCTCCTTGTCCTCCAGCCGTGCTTCCTGAAGCACATAAGGCGGAAGAGGAGGCAGCTGCATTGGTTCTTCTTGCGTTCAGGGTGCGCTGGCTGTTCTGTCCTCAATCTGCTGGGGGGAATGTCCCCCAGAGGGACCAAAATTCCTTCCTTTCTGTGTTATTCCAAAGATTGCTGCTTCTGAGCTGCACCATATGCCATAGAGGAGAGAGACAGGTCATGGAGAACTTTCTGGTGTGTCTGGTCCAGGCCTGCTCTCATCTGGGAGAAGGTTGCTAGAGAGTCATGGAAACTCAGTGACTCTTCAGTGGCCTGCATTATCCCTGACATTTGGGAAGCAGTATTTCATCTGCTTCAAGGGAACTGGGCTACACCCCCCTGCCTGTTGAGTGTGGGCTTTGGGGAGCCTGTGTCACCCACAGAACCCAGGAGGCAGAATGGGTCTCCATGGAGTGGGATCCCTTCTTGGATGGGGAGGGCTCCACTGATTTCTGTCTTGATACAGCACTATTCCTCTCACCTTGCTTGGGTGCCATGCCGCAAGTGATTTTGACAAGAAATAATACATGTTCTTGCTCCAACAGGATATAAAAATGACTTTATATTAGGCAGTCTATATTTTATTGAAGTTTGCTTCATATTAGTGTCATAGAAGGCCTTGATTTCAATATAACAATATGGAAGTGCACGTGTAATTTGTCCTCTGATCACATTAATGCTAAACCACTGTACATGGTAGTAATGTTAAACTAATGTGACAGAATAATACAAGTAAAAAGTGATGTAAAACCATTAATATTATAGAAAGTTATTCATTTTATATAAAGGATTCTAAGGAGTAATTTGAATAAAATTCCTTGTCTTTTTCTCTGATCTAGGTGAGCTACTTTGATCAAAAGATAAGCCTGATCAACAAACTTACTATTAGCTAATTTCCATACAATGACTTCTTGTTCTTACTCCTGCTCATGGCATAGCTCAAACCCAGCTTGCTGCTCTCGAGAGCTCTGCTCTCTACAGTGTCTGATCTTGAGGAACAGAGATGTGAGATCAGAGGGGAAGCAATTTATTGGTAACCTGGTCCACTTGGGCACGCACATTTCCCCAGTCAAGTTTAAAGGGCGTGTAAAGCTTTAGTGAATTAAGCTGTAAATGTTTAATTGTATGAGTTGCTTCTTGAATACAATAGTGGGGCAAGTTGCAACCACTAGCAGAAATGACTGTGTACTGAGTGTAAAAGCAACCTTCTTTCACAGCAGATTTCAGTTTTGCTCAGAGAGCTGTATAGAATTTATTTTAACTCCCTGCAAAGTTTAGGTCTCTGATTGAACAAAGTAGGAGCTGGATGATATCAAGACATGCTTTCCCCTCATTTAATCAGACCATTGAAGACAGCCAACAAGAATAAATAGTATGTGAAAAACCAGATTTCCAATGAAATTAAATGAAAAGTTATAAGGCTGTGGTTTTAGGAACGGCCTCTCTTTTGTGGTTTTTGGTTGAGTGTGTTTGTCAGATTTTTATAAGAACATTATTGCTTTAAGAAAAAAATTTAAACCCTGAGAAATTACTCTCAGTCTAACGAGTTCTTTTCCACTGACTACAGACATCATTAGGGGATGGCTATAGCCCGAGGCTGTGCATGAACTTTTTCTTCTAACTGTACACTTTATGTATAATTTAGCTTTCTTGCCTAAATTATTCAAGCAAATAGTGAGCAAAAATAATGGAGTTCACTGAAACCTTCCACAGTATTAAAATAAAACAGTTTTTTACGTTTATTTGAATTTTTAAGCTTTTTAATCACAGATTTCAAATGGAATACGCATGTCTTCAGCTCTTCTCTGCTTGTCCCCCTGTGCCTTTTTTCAGTAAAAGGAAAGGAAATGAACTTCAGCAAATACCCCATTAATTAATAAATGTTACTTATGACTACTTGAAGTAGAAGTAATAGTAATTAAGCAAAACCTATAGGTATAGAAAATACATTCAGCGTGTTGAACTACAGGCTGTATTATCTCTTTCACCCCAAATAAGGTCAGTGTTTAAATACTGTTGAGTTGCTTTAAGCTGCAAAATACTGTTAGGGAGCTCTATGTAATAAGGCTAAACTCTAAAAGCTAACACAAAGACTATAATTATTTCAAATAGTATTTTTCTAGCTTGATATCAGTCTTTAAAAAAATCTTGCTTTGAAATCCAGGGGCTTGATCCTATGCTTGGAAATCGGTACATTTTCAGGAAACCCTGAAGATTTCTTCCAGGTGAAGAATCAACACTTAAATATTTACTATTGTAGCCAATCCTCTGCAATCTTGTGCCTCAAATTCTTTTTATAGGGTACTTCTGATGGTATTACTAGTGTGGTAAGAATTATATCTAAATCTGAATAGATTCACTAACTGTATGCCATCATGAAAGCATATCCTGTGAAAGTTAAGGAATCTTGGTAATATCGGCAAGCAGACTCTACCGTTCCCTAACTTGGGTACATTGTGCTTTCACTGGATGTGTGTTAGAAGTAGCATAATGGTGATTTTCCATACATGATGGGAAAGGAGCCATGTATAGACACCTGCTATGGTTCAAATGGGATTGGACTCTGCAATCCCATTGCAGATCAGCCGCTAGTGAGGAATCTCTGTGGGATTCAGACCACCCTCTCAATGAGAAACATGACATGGCATATAAGTATAGCTTTAACTCATTTCCCCCACACATACACAATAACTAATGTCTGTGGTTTATCAGTGGGCTTTGGATTAATCCCAGGTAGTCAAATGCCTGACATCTCTCAGTGCCTGATGTAGCTACTGTCACCCAGCTCTGTTCTTGTGCAGTGTGGCAGCTCCTGGATCCACAGTGCTTAGTTATTCATACTGCAGAAATACTGGGCCATTTGCTTCAGGAGCTTTCCCCCAGTCTGACTTTTTACACAGGATGTATTTCCACACCTGAAAACAAGGTTGGATTATTTGAAAACAAAATAAAACCAACAGTGTGTCTTTGTGACATTTTTTTATTTATGATTCTATGACAAATACCCCAGGAGCGACCATCTTCTGTGCTTGGTCACAACCCTCCACAAAAATCACAAAACAAACCAAGAGACAAGAGTAAACAGAAGTTTGATGAATCTTTTTGTGAATTTTGCAATTCTTCTGCATTTTTTTGGCAATTGTTGGCATAGCACAGGTAGCAGCAGGCAAAGATATTTGGAAACCAATAATAATAATCACAGAATCACAGAATCCATAAGGTTGGAAAAGACCTCTGAGGTCATCGAGTCCAACCCGTGACCCAACACCGCGGTGTCAGTCAGACCGCGGCACTGAGTGCCACGTCCGGTCTTTCCTTAAACACCTCCAGGGGCGGTGACTCCACCACCTCCCTGGGCAGCCCATTCCAATGTCTAATAACCCTTTCTGTGAAGAAGTTCCTCCCAATGTCCAGCCTAAACTTCTCCTGGCACAGCCTAGGACTATGTCCTCTTGTCCTAAATGGGATTTGTTCTTTGGAAACCACTTTGAAAAGATACTCACTCTAGATTAATTATTGCTGAGGTTTTTTCCTTTTATGACTTTCTTTAAAGGAGATAATTGTTTTCTGATAAGAGCAGATTTTTTTTACATTTTGTGTTTATTTAAAAGCTGCTGCCCTGATTGTAAGGGTATTTTGCGTCACTTTTAGGCTCGTCGAATATCTCAATTGCTTGCAGTCACTTCTGTATGTATATGCATCAGGGGCAGCTGCATAAATTAATTAAATCAAATAGTTAAAATTTAATTCCATACAATTCATAGGAGGTACAATCTGTGCTTTTGCTGATGAACTTTCTGAAGTAAAGCCTGGTGATTTTCTGTAGTGATGGCTGTTGACTGTAAATTTAGAAAAGGAGCAGTAGAGCCACATAACCTGGAGGATCCTCTCATGTTTGCATTTTGGTCTTACACTGTGAGGTGTTTGGTGTTGCACAAGAAGCCGATACTCACTTTCTACACACAGTGCATCAGTCTTTACCCCTTTAGTTAATACAAGTGATGATATGCAATCCTGAGGTAACGATTCCATGGGAAATACCTTTTTGCTCATCTACATTTATTTGGTTGCTCTTGAGTCTTCAGTACCTGGGGAAAAAAATCAGGTAGAGAAAAGAAGAATTACAGAACTGGAAAACACTGGAAACTGAGCTGCTCCGTTAATTACCCAGTAAGGTCTAGACTGTGAAATCCTTTGACAGTACAACATCCTTTTCCCACTGAATTCGTGTTCACCATGCCCAGCGCAGCATCACATGAGAAAATTCTCCTTCTAGGGATGTTGGACATTTTGTATAACCACAAGATCAGCACAGAACTACTCAATTCCCTGTTTGTGTCAGGAGATTAAAACACTTGGTGAAACCAAAATGATTTCTCCTTACATCTTGCAGAATAACTGCTTCCTTTCCTTTTTCTCCTTATGCACTTCAATTTTCCTTTTTATTTTTTTTAATCTGTTTGGCAATAGGCTTTGGGTTGGTATTCCATAACAATCTATCATTTCACTGCCCAATGCATTGAACATTCCTGACTCATGCTTGTTCTCACACTGTAGAGGAATCGATAACTTCCTCATCTGAATTTTTTTAAACAAAATTTCCACGCTTTCTAGTTGTGTGGTAGGTTTTGTGAAGTTTGTGTCCCTAGAAAGGATATCTGGCCCTTTGTAGACTGTGGTAGCAGTGGTATTGCTCGGTGCTCGCTGTGTTACCAGCCAGCTTGCCTAAAATTTAATCTGCCGCCTATCACAGCTTCCCCATGGATATTCTGTCTGTGTGTGTATTTAAGGGAATTTCCAGACTTTAGACAGAACCTTTCATCAGGAGAGGGAAAAGCAGCTCTGCTGAAGTGTCCCATGGACATGATGAAGTACACTTACCGGTTCATCCAGCAAATGGAATTTTTATGTCAGACTCAGCCCTTGTCACTTCTGCCCAGGGGTGGATTAATGGCTGAGCCGATGGGGCCATGGCCCCTTTCCCCCAAACACTATGGAACCCTGGCTTCTCCTGTCATCACAGAAACCTCCATCATGGCTGGCAGCCAAAAGGTGACATGAAGATGCGTGCCTGGGGAAGAGCTCAAGGAGTTCCCTGTGAGTCGCAGAGGGGGCTCATTAAATGCAGTGTCTGCAGAGATGGTGCAGTTGCTCCCACACCTGGCCCCAGTCACATTTCCCAGCCCACATCTTGGGAAAGTCTTGCCCCTTCTCATAAACATTTGGGAGCCTTTGCTGCCTTATGGAGCAAGGTACAGAATAGGAGAAAAATCTCAGTTTTGCTCTTGACTTTCTGCATTAAACCAAGGGAAACATTGGTTTCCCTTTGGAAACATTGCCTTATTCATCAGTTTCTCTCATCCTGAGTGGTATTGCTGGCAGTTGCCTGCTCTCCCTGGTTTCTCCATCCAATTCAATCTGTCTTGTTGCAGAGCTCCCCACTTCTTGCGTCTCTATCTTGTATTCACTCAAAATTTACGTCTTCCACCTTTATTTTTTCTTAGCACTCCTTCAGCTTGGCCTGGGCCAGTAAGAATGTCTTGGGTTGCCTCACCTAATGGTCCAGTTGAATTTTTATGTACAACCAAACAGACTTAACTGAACTGCTTTCAAACATTGAGGGCTAATTAGTGGCATTTCTGTTTCTCTGAAAAGACTTTAAAATTTCATTCCAAACTTGCCAGAAAATAAACAAAATTTGTACTAGATCTTTTAAATAAAAAGGGGAAATGAAAAGTTGACTGCAGCTTACAGCACTTGTCTCAGACTTGTTGAAGGGAGCTGAATACACATGAATGACCTCCTCCATAAACACGTCTCTTCCTTACTCCATGAATGTTTAATTACGGGTGAAAAAGGGACAACCCCAGCAACAGAAATTTATGGCAACCCTGCCTAAAGCTTGGTGGGTTGAGATATTTTTGCAAGGATGTGGGAGACGTTGGGATCAAAACCCTGTTCTAGCAGAGTAATGGAAGGGTTTGAATGTGTGGTTTGGTCCTGGGTGAATAGCTTAAATCCCCAGGCTGTTTCATTTAGGGAGAGAAGCCAACATTGATCCTTTCTGTGGAGATGTCCCATTTGGGGTTTGGAGACTGTAGGAAACATGCTCTGCTCCATGAAACTGTTGCAATTGTACTTTTAAATCCCTTTGTGCAAATCTGCAAAGAAGTAGCAAATAAAAAAGGAATTCATGGGGAGAAAATCTGTCTTTACTTGGTTTCATATGAAATGTTACTTGGACCTTGGATTATAGAAAGGTTAAGCATCATCACTCTACTCATTGAACTATGGAATAAACCAGCAGCAGTGGTGTGAAAAATCCAACCCTCTAGGTTGTTTGATTTTTCTTACAAGTGTCTGCAGCAAAATGTTTTTCTTTCAGGTCTAATGGCATTTTCAAGCTAAATAAATTTATGTGTATTTGGTTTTGCAAGAAACAAACCCTTAAATCTAGGTCAGGTTGATAGAGAATTTTTCCTTTCTTTTCCCCTCCAAATTTTCATTTTTCAGGAGTATAATGATGAGTCTCTCATCCTCTTAAAACTTTGCCCTCAAAATTCTACTTACTTATCCTTGTAAAGCACTTCGTGATAATTACTTGTGAAAGCTGCAATATCAAAATATGTTTTATTGTGATGCACTTACTTCAGGATAGTGTGTTCCATGTTCTGCCAGTCCTTATGCTCTTCTGCAGGTGCCTGTAAGTACTCAGGAAATGTAGAAACTCAAACCAGTCTTTTCAATTTAGTGTTGTAAAAAAAAGTTTTAGGTTTGTTACTTTTAATTTTTATAATTCATTTTATTGTGCAGAATTCTGAGAGGGGTAAAATGATGGGTGGGTAAAGGAGACAGGAAAAAGAGAGGAAGAGTGGCCTTGTTTGGACCCACTGCTCCAAGATGAAATCAGAAATGAAGGTTCATGGCCCATAATATTTTCAGGTGCTTTTATAAAGGGCTCTTTTTTTTTCCTATTCTTTTAATTTTTAAAACATAAGCTCTGTTTTTATGGTGGAGTAGGAAGCTATGTCTTCTCACACAGCCCTTGCACAGTGTCAATAGGCACTACACAAATGACAAAACCCTGGTTTTTTCTAGTTTTGGTCAACCTGAATTTAAGGGGTAGTTTTAGGATAGTGAAAGCAGCTCCTTTGGGAAGCCCACATAGTCATTGCCCTGTTGCTATGACTGCCCAGGGCTACTGACCAGCGTCAGCTCTAAGAGCACTGGAGCTATCTGGGGTACGTCCAAACAGAGTAACACATAGCCAAAAACCACTATCAGTACCTGCCTAACCAGTGAGAAGGGGGAGGGCAGGGATAACAAACCCCAAACACAACACCACACTAATGCCTTCATTGTCTTGAAATCTGTCTAGAGGACTAATAGTCCTTATGATCCGCTGCTGGTGATGGTCTCTGAGGTCCGACTGCCATGGTTGTGTCCTGTGACAGGACAGTGGGAGAAGAGAAGAAATCCGACAGACACCTCTACCACACTGCCTGGAGACTCTTGTCTTCAACCTGATGTTCTTTGAGACCATTTTTCCCCCTTTCAGAGTAGTGACATTCCTTATTAGCCATCATTTTTTTTCCAAGTGAGATACACAACAGATGGTTACACTGGTGAGATATGTGTGTTTTTCTCACAAGAAAAAAAAAGGCCAACTTTGCAGCTCTGTTTTGCATTAACCACAGAGGTGTAAAATGCTGCCAAATTTGAGAGCATTTTTATTTATCTCTGGCTTGGCTTCATATGATTGCAAATGACTAGGCAAGGTGTGGAGAGTGAAAAGTCAGGCCCAGACTCACAAGGGAAAGGGGAACTGGCTGAAAGATCTCTTGGATTGAAATTCACTCCAGAGGGGAAAAATAAGAGGAGGAAAAATGTTCCTTCTCTCTTCCTCTTGCTGCCCTCTTTCTCCTTCTGCACTTTTCATTCTGCTAGAGCATTATTTATAAATACTTTTACAGTCTGACTACTGAACCCCTTCTTCATCTAGACATTATTTCTCCATGCCATCCAGGGAACTACCTGCTTCTTTTTTGCCTGACCAAGATTATTTGGCAGGGATACTGCTCACTCTCCTTTCCCTGTCAGAGATCTCATATCTGGTGTTGTTTGCTATTTTTATGACTCCTGCTTATTTTGCTGCAAATGTTCATATCATGGGCATCATGACCCCAATACACTGGGTACAGCCTGGAACAACAACAAAAGATGATTCCTGCCCTGAATATCTTTCATTCAGCCGGCCTGTTTCCCAACCTGTATTAGCAGAGGAAAAATGGGACAAAAGAAAACTCCGCTGCAGGGGCCTTGAGGTTTTCACATGTTGATGTTTTTCGGGTTGGCAGCCTGCCTCGCTTTGCCATGCGGCTCTTCAAGAGGTGGCATTTCAATACCACGCATCCAAGAAGGATGGGGAAGGCAGGCAGCAGAGCTGATGGCCCACCCTGGGTCGAGTCCTCAGCCAGGAGAACCTCTGGAGACACAGGCACAGCTACTGCCGATTATTTCTTTTATTCTTGCCCTCCCGCTTGGTCATTATGCTTCAGCTTTGAAACTGAGCTTTGTTTCAGCCTGGTAGCCCGTGGCAGTGGACTGGAGAGAGGAGACTTTTACTGAGCTACCAAAGGCATTGTGTGCACGGGAAGAAAATGTGTGAAGAATTGAAATTATATGGTTGTACTGGGAGTTTGTTGTGGTGGTAACACTGGCTCACATCTTCTGGTAGCTAACGGAGCATGGTGGGATGATCTGAAGATGAAATGAGTTTGATATGCTGGGACATGACATTTAAAAAGAATGGTGAAATTATATTTCTTATTTTCCTTTGTGCAGAGAGAATGCATCTTGGCTTTCAGTACAAAGTGTGTGATTGTGGGGTACAACCAGTCTGGTTCTTGCCTTCAAAATAAAAGCCACACTGTCCA
>NW_008238439.1:804139-822764 GCF_000691975.1 Corvus brachyrhynchos
GGCCCACAGACGCGCGCCCCCGGGCACCTTCCACTGTAGGGCTGCTGCCTGTGGCGTTCTTGGAAACAAATGGCAGCAGGGTGTAGAAAGGCAGAAAAGGAATATTTCAGAGGTGTAACTCCCAGCAAGAGGAAAGATGGTTTAACTAAGCTTCGGTGATACTGGAATTCAGGAAAAATGGTTTTATTGGCAAAGTGGGGAAGAATAAGGAAAAGCTGAAGTCTGAGTGCAGAAATATCTATTTTCAACATATCTGGAATTGTAGGAAGAGCAAAATGGGTCATTTATCCCATGGAAGTGATTGTGAGCAGGTTGATATCTGGGTTTTTGCTAGCCAAGCTAGTTGGTTAAAATTGTTTAAATGTCATCAGCCACATAAGGTAGACACTATTTTTTTTCCTGCCCCCTAACCAGCTGTCCAGTAAGTGCTTTTGATGTGCACTGTGCGAGCTGAAATGGCACATGAATAATGTCATAGGTGACACCTCCAATCTCTCTGTTCAGGAAGGTGCATGTCGGTGAAACCACATCACAGGTATCTGCACGCTGGTAGGAAGCACAAAAGGAGTGTTACCATCGCTGGGACAAAGTGATAAAAAGAAAAATAATGTGAGAGGAATTATTCCTAGAAATGTCTTTTTCAGTAGTCATCCATTCCTAATAATCCCTGTGATTTTTGCAAGAGTCATTCTGACCCCTAACTCCTTCCATTGAACATGGAAGTCATTATGGGTGTAGATATCCTTAATTTGCCTTAGTGTAAATTAAATCTGGATGCCAGCTTAATTTATGTGCTTTCTCTAAATGCCTTTACAGATTTTTTTTTAAGATCAAAAACAAAGCATCCACCACATATGATAAGAATGTTGCTGGTTTGGGCTGATTGCACTTTTTTGTGTGTATAATGAAGAGCTTACTACTTGCGAGCAGGGAGAGGATTTAATGAATCACAAAAGCACATAATTTATTGTAGAATGTATTCCACACATATTTCAGAGCAAATTCCATGGAAAATGTATGTGAGTCGTATTTCTATGAATCAGACTCTCAGAATATTTCCTTAGAAACAGCTTGTCCTACATTTTTATAAAGGAGCTGCAGCATTTATAGTGCACCATTGAATTAACATTTTGTGGTTAAAAATGCAGCACAAGAAATTAAAATGATATTTGAAACATAAATCCTGCGTGCTAACAACTATCGTTATAAAAGCCAGCCAGAATCAACAGACATAGCTTGTTTTCTGCAAGGCTCTTTCTGGAGGCCAGTTCTCAAAAAACATCTGTGCAAATGCAGGGGAAGAAAAAAATAGAAAGAGCCTCAACAGGAATAGAAGCCATCAGTGGTTAGGTGTGTTATAAATACATTATTACTTCATTGTAATGGTATACAGGCTTTGGCGAGACTGGGGGTGACCTCACTGGCTGTCGGACCTCAGGTTACTCCCGGGGAAGGAGCCTGCAGGATGGGATTCCCTCCCAGCACACGTTGGTGGGGAGTGAGAAACCCAGATAATGTAGAGGGACTCCATAGTGACTGTACATGTAGGAGCTGTTGGGTTGGATTTGTATCAGACCTGGCAACAGGGGGGTTTGAGAGCTTTTGTTATCCTGCCTCCAAACTAAATGTGCGGAAATCTTTCATTACTAACTCAGAGGTTCTCACTGGTATCTTGACCACCTCAAGCTCAACTTGATTAGGTGTTTTTATGCGTCCATCTTTGCAAAGCAAAATCCTGTTCTCACTGCTGGATGTTGACTAACGATTTAAGGGACTCAGCTTCAAGCAAAATCTTTGCTAAAATGCCAGGGCATCTGTCCTCTTTAAAATCAACACATATATAGTCCTGGACACCCTAAATATTAGCTGCTGCAGAAATTGCTGGTCAATTCTTATTAAAATACATTTTTGAGTCATAAGAAAAAGCTCAACCTCCGCCTAGAAAACTTTTGAGAAGAGGTGAGAAAATTTTGCAACCACAGAAAACAGAACAAACTGCAACATGATAAAGCTTTATTGGAATGTAGTCTAGATTTATCTTGTGTTACTGCTTAGCAGACAACTACAGACACATTTGTGTGACTGTATACAAGTACAGACTTGTACACGCCCTCTGGTTTTCAATCAAAACTGACAAGACTATTAATGGTTTAATATATCAAGACTATGGCTACAAGCATGGAGTTAATTTACTATTTGAGGATTTTATTATGTTTTGGTGATGCTCTTTTGACTGTTTCCTGGGTTTATGGGAACTAGACAGGGAGAAAAGTGACGCTGCAAAAAGAGATGGGGGATTTGAGTTAATAAGGTACTAGTTAGTTGGAGCTATCAGGCTGCTTGGTAGGGCAGAACCTATGGGGAGGGGACTACTGAAGTTCCTGTCCTCCTCTATCACTCCTGCAGCTATTCTTGATAGCTGCAGCCCCAGATGGCTTCTTCAAAGCCAGGCAAGTAATCTGAAGGGCAAATGTCCCAAAAGTAAAGGAAAGAAATTATCAAATAGTAGGTACTTTTGTTGCTTTGCCTTCTTTTGCTGTCATCACAGCTGGGTCCCTATGCCTGCCACATCTTCTGTGGCACTCAGAAACTCTCTGTGCTAGCTGCATAACACTTCCACTGGAACCAATACAAAAGAACCAAGACACTTCAAAAGCCTCAAGAACATCACCCAATTAAAAGCAATTATCTTCCTTAAGGCCTTTCCTATCTTAGCTCCTTAAATATGTAAGGCTACAGGCTCTAAATCCAAACTGCATACAGCATCTTTTGGGACATGAGGCCAGTCAAATTCAGGTACTTCATACCACTGCAGCCACTTGAGGTTGCTGCTCCACCTTAACTGTTTAACTCAGACTTTTGGAGATGAGACTGTTTTAGCAAGGGGTATTATAAAAATAGTCTCTACTTAGAAAATAAGCAACTGGAAATTGTTAAAAAAACTTCAGAGGTTTTTTTTTGCTTGGTTGGTTGGTTTTCTGGTTTTTTTTTTAATCAAATAAAATATCTTGTATTCATAAAGGAGGCCCAAAGCTCATGTCATGACTGGTGCTGATCTGAGTTTAAATCTACACTTTCCCAACAGAGACCAGTAACCTGCACTCAAGCTGTCATCTTGCTCATTTAGGTAAAGAGGGGGAGAAATGTCCCCTTCTTACTGTGCGCTTTTCCTGTTTAATAGTGGAGGAAAGGAAAGAGAATTTCTGCTGCTCTTTTCTCTCCATTCTCAGTGTTGCACACCCCATGAAATGAGTGTGATCCAAAGATGTTTTTGGTGACCAGGGCAGGGCAGTAGACTTGAGCTTGGTACAGCATGATCCACAAGCTGTGATGCTGAGCAAGTCTTGTTAGCAGCATGGATCCATCTCAGGATTGTGGCTCCATCCCTGCAAACACTTTACATCACATTAAGCACATTGTACAAGCATTTGTTTGCCAGTTCAGAGGCTGTAACAATATGTCTTTATTCCAGAGATGTTTTTTTTTCCACAGCTCAGTAAAGCTATTACAGTAGAATATGGAGGAAAAAAGGAAACATGGGGCATTTTCAAGATTGTATTGCCTTTTTTATGTGTCCCCCCCATTAAGAAGGTATTGCGATCAGCGCAGTCGATCTAATTTTGCTATCCACATCATGGCCAAATAAAAAAAGTAGGATATTATATTAGCACTTTTTGGATAGGATTATGCTGTCATAAACAGTCTCAGCAGGAGTTTCAGCCAGGGCTTGATGTGCAGTAATATGCTTGAAATGTCTACTTCTGGTTTCCTTACACAGGACATCGATCCCAGCTTTCATGGGTGTGACAGATCAGCTGATAACAACTACATGTTCCCTGCTTTATATTCTGCTTTTCAACTTGCTCATCACTAACTTTAAGCACAAGCCAGAAGGGTCAACAGCATCACTGGGATAGGGCAGGTAGCATATGTGAGCAATTATACATAGACTGAAAACCACCCCAAACACTGGTGCTTTACATGGAACTCATTTAACTTTATTACTGAGTGTAATGTAAATTTGAGTAATATTATGCAAAAAATCCTATATTTAAAGAAAAAAACCAAATTAATACCCTTCCTTGTTTTATTAATATCTAGAGTCTTTAACACTGGTAAAGGGAGGATTATTTTGTTTTCATGCTGACCACCTCTCCTTGCTCCTTGCTCTCCATGTCCTTTCCTTCCTCCTGCAAAAAGGAGAACCAGTCACCCAGCTTTGCCTGCTCAGACACATGGGACTGTGCCACTCACCACTGCAGACTGCAGACGTCTGGTAGATGTACCCACTCTGTCTGTCTGGTCGAATCTTTCACCCAACATTTCAGATCTATTATTTCAAAGCACCCTGTAAAAGATTTGCATAAGGGGAGTGGAACTTCCAAAGGCACAGATGCCTACCTCTCTTGCCTCCTGCTGTCAGCAGCATTAGCTGGCAAAGGGTTAAACTGAAGTCCCAAAGTTCTTTTAAAACCTCCTCCTTGATTTTGCCGTGTTGCTGTTGTCGTTTGGGGTGGAATAGTCCTCTGGATGTCTGCAGCTTTGCTTTTAACGTCAGTTATAGCCTAAGAGCTGGGATTTTTTCCAAGGTGTTTCACACTTTCTTTGAGGTTGGGGCCAAAGTTTAGATGTTTCAATACCCAGCATACAGGCCCCCAACCCTTTCCCTGGAGCTGGCCTGCAGACCACTAATTCAATAGGAGACATGGCCTAAGTAATCCATGTTAATGATGTGCCTATTTAAACCATGTTGCCTGATAGGAGATGTCTGGTATTTATTAACCCGAATACCAATTACACTCAGGAGATGGGAAAAAGGCTACTTTTCAAGAACACACACTGTAAAAGATGCACAGAAAATGAATGTGTTGGTGTAATTTTCTTCACCTCTCTTTCCAAAGGGGGAAAACTGGAATGTGCTTGGCAAATCCTAGGCACTGGACAAAGAGTGCCTACTGTAAACAAGGTAATAGAAGCTATGTCATCCCTCCTCATCGCCTCAATGTGCAGCCCTTTATTTATGTTTCCTGGGAAAAGAGGTCTCTTGTTTTTAGAGTGGAGAAATGCCTGGTTTTGACAAAAAACAAGGGGCCAGATCCCCAGGAAGGTGGAGAGTGGAGTAGTCTTATAAACCTCCCTGAAACAAGGTCAACCCAGCTCAGCAGAAGCTGTGCCCCGTTATTTACAACATGGAGCCAGTGGGTGGGGAAGTTGAAAAAAAGGGGTGTTACTGCTGAGTCTTTTTCATTAGTTTTGTTTACTTGGAAAGTTTTTTATGCCTTTTCCAGCTAAACTAATCAGACTTGGGGAGATGGCCTTGAGCACACATAAAGCTCTTGCAGCCAGCAGCAAGCCGTAATCAGTGGAAGGCTGTGTAGCGTTGTGGTCAGAGATCCAAATATTCCCTTTCCTTGGAATGCAGCTTCCCTCATTTCCTCCGAGAGCAATGTCTGCTCCCGTCCCCCTCCCGTCTCTTCTGGCACTGCTGAGATAAAGCACTTGGTGGCTCTTAGAGAAGAGACCAAGGGGCCTGCCCTGCAGGGCTGAGGCCTATTATTTTTCTTAAAGAAGGGGGAATTTGGAAGTGACACAATGTTATTTCAAGTTTGGACATATCTAAACTCTCAGCTTCTCCACAGATTGTTACCTGGTGTATGTTAGCAGGTTGCCGTGAGCTTCAGAGTTGCAATGTTGACACACACCTTCTGACAAACTGAAGCCGATTTTATTGAAAATTCACATTTTTGAATGACTTCAGGCATAATATTCCAGGATCAGCATTCATTTGCTTGGTACGATGAAACTTCAGATATGCTAAAATAAGGCCAGATCCTGCAATAATAAAATTTGTCTGGATCACTGGGAAAGAGAAAGAGGCTGATGACTGGGGGAGATGTTTTTTCAAGTAAGAGTTGTCTCAATAGCAATGAAAAGAGTTGAATTGAGCTCCCCCTTCCTTTTTTTTTTTATTCCCATCACTAGGGGCATATTTCATGAAGTCCCCATTGAGGTTAGATACGCTGAGCCCATTTGCATACTTGGAAGAGGTCCCCTTTTAGAGGAGTACAGTGAATACCTCTTGCATTTCATATTTAAGTTCTAAATATAAATGCAGTCTAGAAGCAGTTTGTCTGTGAAACTATCCTAACTGCTTGCTTTCTCACTAGCTAGACTTCTTAATGGTGTGATTTTCTATGCTAGGGAAGCTCTGATTATAATATAGGCACAAATGTGCATGTTGTGCACCCTTGTTAATTGAAAGCCTGAATATTTAATGCGCTGAGGGTGCACATCTATTTACTGAGCGCACAAGGAAGGCTACGAACCCTGAGCACAAATATCCCATAGATATGTGGGCCAAGACCTGCATTTGCACTGTTTTGGGTAAAGACAAGAACTTCTGGACTACTAGGACAATTTGGCATATCGGCCTGGCGCAGAGCAGTGTGTGATTAAAAAACAATTCCACAGTGTGGATCCATTTGAATACCAAGTTATTTTATAAAGCCTTCACTGTGTGTTTTGAATGCACATTTGCTGTTATGAATAACAGGAATTGTTTGGCTTGGCCTGCCTTTGTGCCGATGCCAGCTGGCACAGAGTGAAGCTGTGACACATGACACTACAGCTGTGTCCACATGTTTCTGCCTTGCAGTATCCACTTATATAATTTACTTTTTTGATCCGCAGTCGAACTATTCAAGTGAGTATAATTTGCTTTTTTGATCCAGAGTCGAACTATTTAAGTGAACTCATCGAATTACACATACCAGCCACTTCTGTGAGAATACTTATTTTGTCATTGTCAGAAAAGTATATTCATTATTAGTCATTTGTGGCAACACATCAACTTTATTAAACCCATTCCAGTAAAAAATACATCCCTAATTGAACTTGAGTATTTATTCCACTTGATACACATAATTGCAAGACAATAGCTCCATATTTAATAAATGAGCCATTAAAAGAGTAACTAATGATGACCTGGCTGTAACTGATAGACCAGACCATGCTTATGTTTTCCTGTACATCATTGGGATGTTGTTATTTGCCATCACAGTTGGATTTGCAATTGGGAAACAGTAACCTGCTACATCCAAGTTAGTAATTTTTGGTTGGTTATTTTTTCAGGCTGTTACAGGAGTACTTCTTATGGGATACTGTATTTAAGATTGGTAAACTTGGAAAATAGAGCTGATATTGAATTTAACCTAAGGGGAACATAGTATGCTGAAACTCTCGTTGAAGAAAACACACTAGCTCAATTCCAGTTATCCAAAACCAAGGCAGGAAATAGAAAAAAAAATAAAAAAAAATGTACAACAAGTTTTTTCAGCTTCCTAGTAAAGCAGAAATAACATGGCAGTAATACAGACAACATTTTCATGTAAGCCTATTTTATTTTATTTACCTCTTCAATCAGAGTGAAATAGGAGAGGGCATGGATTTAGCTTTTTCCCCTCTGAATTTAGGAAATAGTACCCAAGCGTTTTATTCCCAGTGCACACTGAACTCTGCTGCAGTATGTACAGTCTTGCCTTAATTCAGTGCAGCTTTGCAAATGTCAGGTCTCGTACAGCCCAAAGTAGCTGCGCATTATCTGCCGTATGGTCCTGGTAGAGCAGCGAAGTTACAGAGCCAGGGTCACAAGTTCATGGCAGAAATGATTCATATAGCCTGGGGGAGGGAGCCTAAATTCAATGCCTGAGACCTGAGAGGAGAGTGGGGGCTGATGCTGATGGGTGCCCCCATCCCAGGCTCTCCCTTGCTGGCTCTTGTAGAGGGGACAGAGAAGGTGTGGAGGGGGCAGCACCACATCTGATGTCCAGTGTGCATCTGGTGACCTGAGCCACAGCATAGATACATAGATATACATATTTCACTTTTTTTTATATATATAAATATAGTAAAAAAAAAAATATACACACACACACACACATATAAATGCATGGGAAAAGCTGACCCGAGTTTGAACACAGTGCAATGTGGTGAGAGCTGAGACATACATGACAACTGAATATTAAATTCTGTTAGCACTTGGAGTTATTCAGCAGCAAAGAGCTTTAAAGAAACCAAAGCAATTCAGGTTTAACAACCAAAAAAAAAAGAGAAAATGTGTAGAACTTTAAAAATCTGAGCATTTTCTCAAGACACTCGGTAAGTATTATGTTCTTGGTCAATAACATTGCCTTTATAATCATATTGACAACGTGTGCAGAAATGGATGTGGCATGGCAAATTGCAATTTAATGTCAAATGACAATAAAACAGCCAGAGATCATTCAACTGAAACAAAATATCACTTTAATTAAGCATTGCACAGGACAGCTGTAACAAATATGTTATTAACACGTAAAGTACTCGGTTTCAGGTAAGGCTCATGCTATAAGAAAGCAAATTCAGAGCCGGGGCTGACAGTGCGTATTTCACTTATCCCACTGTGCCGAGGTAGGGCAGCATGTATAATCAGATCCAGTTGCCCTTGAAGCCGAAAGGGAGCCTTTCCATTTTAATGACTCATGAGTTACCACACATATTGAGTTTGAGGCAAGACTTGGAAGAATGTGCTCTTAGGCTTAATTGACACAGTTGCCTGTTGGGTTTGGTCTCTTTTTTACAGAGCGGTGAACCTCAAAAAATTTGGTCATTTAATTTCTGGGGCTTCTCCCAACTCTCTGAATCTCTAGTGCCCACAGCGTAGGCCTGAAAATCTCATGGACAGGCTTTCCCATGTGGGTTTTGAAACCCAGTCAGACTGGGGAGCAGAACCCAGGACCTTGCTTGTTTGTGAATTAGATGGCATCAGGGTACATGTTGTATAGACACATGAGAGCGAGAAGATAGTGAAAGCCCGGAAGTGTGGGTCTGTGCAAGTGCAGAGAGGCTTTGACAGAATTTATACCAAACCCCTAAAACATTTTTCTGATCTTTAAGACAGTTCTTGTTTAATTTTCTCATTTCCTTCTAGTTTTCCTAAATAGACTGATATAAAAAGCTGAAATACAGTAAAAGAACTACTTACTATTTTACTGTTTTCAAGGTTTTTGACAGCCAGTTTCATCAGACAAACTTTAATTGGTGTTTGGTTTCTTTAGGATGGATATTTGCATGAAATTTAATATTTTTTTTTAAATCCATGTTTTACTGGGGTGTGGGAGAAATGACTGGTATCAAGGCTCGGTAAGAGCCAGAGGAAAAATTCACACTCTGTATCTCGTTCTTCAAGTTTTAAGTTAGGGAGGAACAAGCAATCTGTATGCACAGGCTGTGAGAAACAACCCCAAAGTAATTAAGGTAATTAAGAACTTTATGTGCAAAGAAAAATTGAAGGGTGGCTTGATGACTCCACAAAGACCATGAAACTCCCAGAGTGGCCAGCTCAGCAGGGTGTCTTTTTCTTTCCTGACTTTGGGTTCAGCATTTAAAACAATTAACATGAGAGTTACATTGTGTGAAACACATACAAGTGGAGGTACACATGTGCCATTTGCAAAGGGTTTCATCATAACCCAGCTAAATAAATGCCACTGCTTGTGTTTTGAATCAAGCCCTCAAGATGTTCAGTCATTCCAGCCTCGAGCTGTGCTGTTCCTGCCTGAAAGCTGTCTCTCTAAATAGCTGAGCGTCAGGTTTTCCCATGGAAACAGAGTTGATGCATCTAATAAATAACAGTGTGTCACCTGGAACTGTTGCATCTTCTCTGATGAAGTGCATCAAAAAAAGTGAGCATTATTGTTTTCAATGTCCATTGCATCACCATGCAGAAATTTTCAAGTGATGAAAGCACTGAATGATTTTTGCTGCAGCACTTTTAGATTCAGAGGAAGAACACATCATGTGGCTTGATGCGAATGGAATATTGATGAAATGTTTTGTAATCTCTTGTCAATTTAGGAAGTCTTTGTGAAACGGAAGAGTTCTTCATCACCCTTACTCTCTGGGTGTTGGTCCTGTCAGACCATGGATAGTCCAGCATAACAAGAGTAATGTCAAATTTGAGAGTTATAAAGGAGTTGGTATGGTCATCACTCCATGACGAGAAAAGCAGGGGTGAACTGTGGGAGAGGAATAGGTAAGGAGAGGGATGTTGCCTCCTTTTTTTGTCCTGTAGAATATTCCATTAGTTTGATGCAAGATGGGGGCTTTTTCCTAGTTTTTCTTCTTATACTAGAGTTTAGTAAAAAAAAAAATTTAGGCATTCTACATCTTGTGAAACTGCTTTTTCAACTATTTCTTAATTTACTAATTGTCTTCACTCTTGATGGAAACATCCCCTTTATCCATTGACAACATCTGATTAGGTCATTTTGTTTTTCCAGAAAGAAATTATGGACGCTGATTTTAAGTTTTTTTATTCTCTCCTGTCCCCTTAACAGAAACTTTTATCTACAGTTTAAGCATGCCCACCTAATTTGCTGCTGAAAATTTTAACTACCATTCCCTTTTTAATCAAAGTCATCCAGTGGTACTGCAGGCTTAAACTCTCCAGTCACTGTTCTTACTACAAAGAAGGCAGGCAAACACATTAGAGGGATTTGGTAAATCTTGCAATATTTGAGGAACCATAACTTGTAGTCGTCTGACTTCATATATGCCAGATATGACCTATTAATTTGGAAGCTGATTTTTCTTGCTGACTGAGTTCGAATTTTGAACCAAAATAAGGCTTGGAAGGAGTAAAAGATTGAGAACTTGCTAAGCTGTTGGTCATCCTTTAATTATTCACAGAATGGATCAGATTGGAAGAGACCACAATGAGATGTCTGAATCCTCCCTGCCCAGGCAGGGTCATCCCAGAGCACATGGCACAGAAGTGTGTCCAGATGTTTCTGGAATATCTCCAGGGAGGGAGACTCCACACCACTGGGTGATCTGTTCCAGTGTGTGGTCACTACACAGTAAAGAGGTTCTTCCTCATGTTCAGGTGGAACTTCGTGTGCCTCAGTTTCTGCCCGTTGCTCTTGTCCTATTGCTTGCCACCACCAAGCAGAGCCTGGCTCCATCAACTATTAATGTCTCCATGAAAAGTGGACATTTTCTTTCTTCTCTTCTGCCCCAGTGTCCTGTAAAGAGTCTATATAAGTGTGTGTGTTTCTGGTATGATGGAAATATGATCCGCAGGGATTGACTTACAGTCCCACAATTTTGACAGGAGTGACCCGAATGTCAAATACAAGTTACCTCCAACATAGCTGGAGTTTGAAAGATGCCCCATAATAGCTTTAGAAGAGACAAAGTTGCCTGACCATAATAACTGGTGGAAATGCTTCTTTTAAAATCTAGACATAGGAGTGAAAAGGGAAGAATTAGTCACTGATAATCAGTGTCCTGCCCCAGGGCCAAGGCATTAGACTTGAATTTAAAGCAGCCTTGTGGGACAAGCGAATGTAGTCAAATGCTGGACAGTGAAGAAATGTTTTACCTTTGCTATCTGAGAATCCTGGTACTAAAACAGCAGCCTAAAGCTTTGGGACATGATATGACAGTTATTTGCAAAATTATTAATGTTTAAAAATTAGCCTAAAGAAAAACAGGCCCTCTTGCTCTCTTTTTTTTGTGTGCGTAGCCCCACCTTTTAAACTAGTGGTATTTAAGAAAAAGTCTAACATTAAAAAAAGAAAAAAACCCTAAATTTGGTCTAGTCCCTCCCCAAAACCCATTTACCATCCAAACAGAAGCTTTTGACACAAGCTTTTTGATCAGCTCTAGAGAAACATTTTGGAAATATTTGGTGATGCTTTGAGCAATCTCTCTGGACAGATTTGTTTGGAGGTATTGCAATTGATGGTTTAGGTGAGTGCTAAATAACTGTGGCTTTCCCTTTTTCTAAACAAACATGATGTGATGTGTTTTCTAATTACATTTCCAGTTGCAGTGGTTACCATTTTAGAAGAACCATCTGCCAACTGTTACCATACTGTGGTATCTGAGGTCCCACGCTTACTTCCTATTCTGAGGACAGAGCAGACTATGCTCTCTTACAGAACTTTGAGGCAAAAGTTGATTAATGTTGACTTTTTAATGGTAACCACTGTGATTTTTTTTTATTCCTATAATTCATGGTATTATGCATAATAATAATATGAATATCACTGAATTATTTATAAATTTATGTTGGTAAATAATAATGAGGTAATAACAGTGAATTATTTCTATATTTACACCAGTAAATAATGAGGAAGAGAAATCATTTAGAGCAGGCTCAGTCTCTCACTACCCTACAGCAATTAAAGCATGTTTGCAAATGTATTTTCATGCCAAAAGAACAGAGCTGCCTTGGGGAGGTTTTAGATTCCAGAAAACATTTACAGGTTATAATGTTGAAGCAAAGCCCCAGTATGATGGTGTAGCAGCAGTTGCTGCCACCATCTTTGGATATATAAATGGAAGTAAAAGAGAGGAACTGAATTTACTGATACTTTGCATTGCTGAGACTCCTGCCAGGACATGCAGTTTGGGTTTCCACTTTTGAGGATGTTCAGATGTGAGAGTGGAGCAAATAGCTGTAGGAAACCCCGGAAGGTGATAGAGATGAGAGACCTCCTCTACTCATTGTTGCAGAAAAGAAGATTGAAAGGTAGCTTGACTTGAAGGAGCTCTCGGGGGAAGAAAGTACCAAGCAAGTACCAAGCAATACAAAATTGTTTAATTTGGTGGATAAATGATGCAAAACAAAACTGGTATCAGGAAGCTGAAATGAGACAAATGTAAATTGGAAATGTAGGTGCTCCTGGAATGAATAACTGCTCAAACAAACTGCCAATATGAGAGGTAGATTTTTGTGCTTTCAAATTAAGACAGAATGGTGTTTACTAGAAAATAGTTTCCTGTGATAGAAGCACAGTGGGTAAATAAAAGCCCTTAAACTCACCTGCTTGGAGTTTTCCACATAGAAAGGAGCCAGCTACGCATGCCTACATTAGCAGTGGGTAAACTCTGTTTTTCTGCATCTATCTGTAGCTGAGCATGTGATTTTGGATGAACGCAATTAGCAGAGGTTACTACAAGGGTAACTTCATCCGTGGCATTTCGTAGCCTGTGATAAACAGTTCAGCCTGGACAAAGTTGTGTTTCCCCCAAATTTAAATTGCATGGAGCTGTTGCGTGCAAGCAGTGTATGTTGTGGGAGGTGTGGAACGTGGGATGGAGACGAGGAGGGTCTGGGATCCATTTCCAGCCCTGCAACCAACTGGCTGTCTTCAGGCTATTCTTCAGCTGTTGGATCCCTGCTTTCCCACTTATAAAACTGGCATAACAGTGTTTACCTTGTTAAGGAAGCATGTCTTGATCTTCAGCTAAAAAACTTTAAGGAATATTTCTATTTATCGTTGTGTTGCATTTTTGACTATATTTGCTCCAGTTTATTTCTTGACACTTCTGCAAATACTCCTGGCTTCTGCTCTGAAAGATTTCACAAGTTGCTGGATGGGAGCTGATTTTAGTCTCTAGTTCAAAAGAGGGGAGGGCCCCCTTTTGGACTGGAGAAGAAGGTGAAAAATGCCACTTTTTTAATGGCCATGTCCTGCCGTGAATCACTTGGATATGAGGGGGAAGTCAAAGTCGTAAAATTGGCATCTCCTGGAAAGGAGAAACACTGAGGAATTTCTTCTTTTGCTTTTATAACTCAGTTCTGAGAAAATTTTTTTTCCCTTAAAGCTGTTGTGTTACTTAAAATATGAATGAGATTGCTTCCTGTAACAGTGGGAGATGCATTAGATAGGGATGTCTGCCGGCGAAGGACAGGAGTGGGTCAGAAGAAAGTGGTGATTGTTTGACCACCTGCCTGATTCAAGGTGCTCAGTTGAAACATACCTTCCCTCCATGGGTGGTCTTTTTCCAAAGGCATTTAAATGACTCAGAGGCACAAGCCCCACTGATTTCCAGTCTCGTGCAGAACACTGCTGCAGGAGCTCAGTTTGCATCCTCCTCCCATTACCTAAGGTAGGTTCAGGCAACTGGGAACCCAGCAGAAATAACATCAGGAGGGACATCTTCTGTGCCACGTGTCCCAGCATGTCAGCTTGAAACACTGCCTGTGTGATGAAGAGTAATGCAAAAAGCCAACTAGTTTGGGAGCAGCTGCCGTGCCTGAAAAAGCAGATGAAGCTGTCATTTAAAAATTGCCAGCTGCATTTTGAACTCTGTTATTGGAGCAAGGGTATTTTTGAAGAAAGAAAAATGAAACAAAAAAGGCATAAAATGGAGTAAGTCCTTTTGGAGAAACATTGGAGAAGCCAAACGCCAGCTTTGAAAATTTTTCCCCACCACAACTATCATTAGCCAAATTGTAATCCGTGTGAAAACCGAGGCAAGTTAAATGGTAGCAGAGCTATTGAGCATGGCTAGAACAAGGCCTTTGGAGAAGGAAAAGAAAATCCCCATGGGATTTCTTACCTGCAGAGCTCATGGCCTTTTATCTTTCATTAGCAGATATTGTGTGTTATTGGACAGTACCTTGTGCAGTTACTTGCAGGAACATTTAATCAAATAATCTACTCTTCTCCCAGGCGGCTTAGCCCACTGCAGTTTTATAGTTACCTACTTCAGCTGGAACAGTTCCTTTCAGCTGTAAAAGCAAATAGGCAACATGGAAAAAAGTCTCGTTTTATCAAAACAGACAGAACTATTCCAGCTGCTGATATTAAGGTAAAAATAGCAAGGTTAAATGTTAAACAACCTCTGAGTGGACTTTTATAACTACAAAGAAAGCCAGACCAGTTGCTCTGAAAGCACTTTCCATTAAAAAAAAAGAAAAAAATTCTTGTTTTACTTCTCAAAAGAAAATTTATTTTCCCCCGTTGCTGATGATTAAATACAGTGGAAAGTAGTTCCCTTGATAACAAATATATCAGTAACGTGTGGTGCTTCCTGCCCCAGCATCTTGTAACTTGCAAAAGTTTCCATGGCCAGATTTGAATACTCAAAGCGCTAATAATGTCTGCTAGTCAGCCTTCCTACTGCTTAGAAAATTTCACTCCTGTGGCTTTTTGGCTTGTTTTGAGAAATCACTGTAGAGGTTAGTGAACTTTTCAATGTGTTGGTATTTAAACTGTGGTCAGACAGTGAAGGGGAAAAAAAGGAAAAAGAAGAGAAGAAAAGCAAAGAAAAAAATAAGAAAGAGGCGAAAAAAGTTAATTAAAAGAAATTCCCACCTAATAATTGTTTATATGACCATTTGCATGGGAATTGAACTGATTGTGAAACCTCCATGTTAAAAAGGAATTCCTCTGACTCTTAACGTATCTTGAAAAATATAGTGCATTAAATGAAAAGATGCTTAAAACAATGCTGGGGTTTTGTTCCAGAGAAACATTTGGGCACTTTCACTGGGAAAGGAGGTTAAAAGGTTGTCAATGCTTTCTCCAGGGGCTCTGTCTGACAGTGAACATGTGTTTCCTCCCTTTAATCGGCTCGCCAGTAGCCAGAAAGCTGCTTGTTTTCTGCAGAGGTTGTCAAAAATGATTTCAGTCTGGAGACGATGAATGATAAAAGAGGTTTTCAAACACAGTTTTGCACTGTAGCATTTGCAGTCCCAGAGAGGATGGATTGTATTACAATCTCAGTGCAAAGGGCCATGTTCCCGTAGCAAAAAAACAGGGCCTCGTTCAACCTGTTTGATGCTCCCACTTACCTTTCAAACTTGAAAAACTGAAGCTGGACCTCAACTAAAGAAAAAAAAAAAAAAAAGAAAAATATCATCCCAAGAGTGTGTTCCTTCTCTCTGGTAAATTAAGTGGTTTGCTTTTAGTAAAATTTCAGGTTTTCTCTTGCTGTTCCTGGGTGTCACATTTCCTTCAGGAGTTTATAGAGTGCTGCTTCTTTTCCTGGATATTTTATACAGTCCACAGAGTTGTTCCTTCTGAAGTTAGCAATAAAACTTTCTCCACTAACACTGAGCCTATAGTCCTAAGATCTGGTGCCATAAAATACCAACTTACCTTAGTTTCTGCTGAAATCACCCTTTCAGACAGAACTCAGCATCTTCCTGAGATAAATACCTGTGTGTATGCAGAAACCCAACTCTTAATTTTTGCGCAAGACTTTGAAAGCTGGGTAAGTAATGCCAGCAAAAAAGATTTCACCTGCAGGGATTATTGCCAAATACAGGATCCAACAGGGGATTTATGAAGCTGGCTGGACTCTGGTACCATTTCCACTGAAGCTATTGTTAACTCTCCAGAAATCCCATACATCAGATATTATTTTCAAAAAGGCAAGTGTAATAACATCAGTCTTGTCCATGACAGATGATTTTATCCCTGAACCCCTGCAGCCTGTACCCAGTGTCTGTGTGATGATTAGTTGCCTTGTCTCCCAAGCACATTGATTAATGTGATGCTGGGTGTTCTGCCATTATATAAGCTGCTTTTTTCTTACCAGAAATTCTTTCTCCCCAAACTCCAAATCAGTTCAGTATTTAGTCCCACAGCATCAGCAAACTGGTCTTTTCCAGCTTTTTCACTGGCAAATCCCATCTGATCTCTATGACCTTTCTCTTTACATGAATTCTGCCACAAAATCCTGCTTTTTTTCCAACCTTCTCATCAACTTCATCCGTCCTTTTTTTTTCTGTTTTGATACTCATAGTTTTATCTATATTCTTCCTTGGCTTCTTCGCCACCCTCAGTCAGAAGACTGTACAGAAAGGAGCATCTGCAAGTGCTCTTCATCCCCTAGTTCCACAGTACTGTGTTTTTAGGACGGAAGGGCTCAGGAGTCATCCTTGCTGGCCCATGCTGGGTTTACCTCGTGAGGCTGGCAGTCAGTGGTAGGATGTCCCCTCTCCAGACCGGTGTTGGCTGCTGCTGGGTTCATCTGTCCTGGCAGGAACTACCTCCAGCTTTGCCAAAACTTGGGTGGAAAAAAGAGCTGACAGAGCGGTAGGAGTGGGAACCACTTGCAGGGGATAACTGAGCTCAGGAACTGCCCCCGAGTAAGGACCATGCAATGTGGGTCAGATGTATGGAAGGAAAACGGATTTTAGGCATACTGAATATAATTGGTTGCTCGATGACGCTCTCCATGTTTTTCTACCCTTTTCCTTTTCCTTGGCTTTTTAACTGAAAGAAAGGAGCACGGCAGAGCTTCTATCACCAGTTTCAGCAATTCTCCTTTGAGTTCCATTGCACTGCTCCTAACAGGAACTTCCTGTTTACTTGCTACATTAAAAAGGATGTATATAAACAGGGTAGTCACAGAAATTGCTAAATACTAGGCACAGAAGGTTTTTATTATCATCTTTTGAGTCTTGTACACAGGGAAAGCATCATTCTTTCTTTTTTCTTTTTCTTTTTTTCTGGGCACAACTAAATTCCAAACTATTTCTCAAGTAGCAACTTGTATTCCAGTCCTTATTATTTTTGACAATATTTTAAATAGTTTGAGTTGGATTTTTTGCCAAGAAAGGCAGGCTGTCAGACAGCAACTGTATTGTGTAGAACCAAAAAATTGAGTGTACACTCAAAGTATACTTGGGGAAACCTGAACACAAAACTAGAAAACGTCTTCTTTCATCTGAATGTGATTACCATTCAAGCAGTCTAATGTCGTCACTGGGAGGTTTTGCTGCACGTATGGTCAGCTTGTAAGTCTCCATTGGTGCCAATAAGATGTATAACTGGTGCATGGAGAGTTTGCTAATGTGCTCTGAAGAACCTGTGCAAAACAAGAAATAGTGCATGTGTCCGGAAAGTCCCCATCTGTCCCAACAGCATCTTTGTCTCGTCGCTCTCGACTAGTTCTTGGGCAGCACTTTTGAATATTTAAAACTCTGTCTCAATGCAAAGTTTCATTGTGACCTTGGCCTTCTCAAAACTTTTCTCATACTAACTAAAGTACTAGGGAGAGACAAGGCAAAGGCAACACATCCCACCAGGAGAAGGTTCAACTCCTCCTTTTCCTGACGCCGAAATATTTGGTTAATGTCATAGATTTGGCTAAGTGGATTCAATCAACTGTTTTCACTCTATTATAGTTCATAATCCCTATTCAAGATGAAGTGCACTGCAGCCTAATGAATGTGGTAATGGAATCCTTGTGTATGTTTTTCCACAGCGGGGTGCAGATTAGCATAAGTGTCATATTCTGTTGGCATGCCTGCTATTATATCTGAGGCGTTGCACACACTGGGAATTTTTCAACTGGATAATAATAAGATGAATATGGTATGCACATGCACATAGAACACACGGGTTTTAGAAAGCGGTCTATAATAAATCTCACCTGGAGGAGCATTATGATAGATTAACTTTGTGTTTTGGCTTAAAAACATGATGTTTAAGCCAAGCGAATGGTAACACGAGTACAAAAGAATTAGATTAAATTTCATGCACAGTTTTAAAGAATGTTGTCATTTAGGACAGGAGAGTGCTAAGAGTGCTCTGTAGGTCCTAGGGTTTCATATATTCGTGTATTCAAGTTCAGAAGTCTGGCTCAGATGTCCTTTCCCCTTGCTCAAAGCTGATTGTTACAGCTCTAAGAGTTGGCACATGGGTAGAGAAAAGCTTCTGGATTGTAGAAGATCACCAAGTATGTGTTTCCTTGGGCTGTTGCTGTCAGTCTGTGAAAGATGAAAAGAAAAACCCAGCTATTTTTATTTCATTAGGATTTAGGTTTTACCTGCTGA
>NW_008238439.1:823024-851603 GCF_000691975.1 Corvus brachyrhynchos
GCCGGCTCTTTTTCTCGCAGGCTGAACCCACTAGGATGTAGCAGCTCATGCTCCAACAAAAATCCTTTCCAAAACACAGAGTCAAGTGGCCGCCATGGAGTGGTATGTAGCATACAGTTTAGGTTTGACCTCTGAAATAAATTTTGCTCCAAATTGTAGGATGCAGTTTTAAGTACTTAAGGCATTTTAGTTTTCCTCTGGTTGAAGAAACTCTTGATGAATCTCCTTGCACATCACCTAGGAGATACAGCACAGCTCATGATTAGTCCCAGAATTTATTACTTGATTATTGAAAGTGCAGGCCTGAGAAATTCCTACCACTTAAGAAATGGTTTAGTGTAGCTAATCAAAGAGGTTTTCCTGGCACACGGGAAGTATCAATATATATAGACTAGTGTAGAAAGGTGTATCTTTATGCTTTTAAGCATGGTGGCATGATAACAGCTTAAACATATTAATCAGCCCATGGTAAGTGCTGTAAGTGCTGCTTCTGTATCATATTTTAATCTGGTTCTTTCTACAGTGCTAGAGAAATTATATCTGTGGCTACAATAATGTATAGAAAAGAAATTGTTTGCCAAGTGAATGAGACAATCAGACCAGTCATTCAGCCCTCAGAAATAACCACAAATTTCATTTACCTTCATTATCAGTACATTTCTGCACAATCACAAGTCAGACTATTTGAACTTTACTGAGAAGTGGTGAGCCATCAAAGGGGACTAATGTTTGTTTGTTTGGTATTTAGTCTGGAGGACCTTTGCTTTTAAAAAAGTTCTATTAGCATGGGTTGGTAATCTGATATTTTGTTCCTGACTTGGACTTCAGAGGGTAGGCTAATATCTGCGATAAAATTGAGTTCTGAGTGTTGGCCTCTGTTGTACTCCAAAGCCTGAATGACCTTTTCAGAACTCCAAGAAACCTGTGTCATGCCCCTGTGCAAGAATTAGTTTTCTAGCTACTTCACAAAGCTCATTCTAAATAAAAATAAATAAATAAATAAATAAATACGTTCTACTGCTGATTAAAAGAATGTAAATTGGAGTTTCCAGTGAAGTTCAAGCACCCTTTAAAATAGCATCACCCTTTTCCTTGAGCATGGCCTAAAAGGCTGGGTGGCAAATGTATTTAAGACTCTGAGGAAAAGGGCTGTTAAGTCGACCTTGGTAACTTAACTGAAACAGTATACGTGTAAATCCATCGCAAATCCCTGGCCTTTTACAACTCATGTCCCAATGGAAATCAGATCACTGAACTGTTTACAAGAGACTACGAGTCATTTGGATAAAAAGCCATGACAGCAGACTCCATTTTATTTGAAATTTTAGTAACCCAAGCCTAAATAAATATTCTAAAAGCAAAATGATAAGGATTAGGTAATTATTATGAGTTGATTGTACTTAGGATATTTTGTATTTGGTAGAGAAGAACAATTTCACTGTAAAGGTCAAGGCTCTGCCTTCTTACAATCAATTGTAATCTTCAGTTTAAAGATTACGCTCCTGTTACAAAAAAAAAAAAAAAGTGCATATATATCTTTTACCCTGAGCTTTCGATGTCCTGAATAGTAATTTTTAAAACCACTAGAAGTAGCACCATAAAAGTATTTTACAACAGTATTTAATGTATGAGCTAATCCCCAGCTAATGGTCAATTTTTGCCATTTTTTCTAAGTGGGGAGGAGAGGGGAGGGTGGGGAACCTGCTTCTGTTCAGCCCAGTGCCCCATCAGTGCAGGAGCAAAAGGGAATGGCTTCAAGATGTAGTGCTCTGAGTAGCCTTCTTGGTATCACAAATATGATGTTTTCATCAGCACTTCAATCAATCTTCTCTACACAATATTTTATAAGTATGTGTTTGAAACTAGTTGTATTTAAACTCATGTAAGTTTGGGTGGTGGGGATTTTCCTTCTTCCCCAAAGTCACTCTGAAATATTTAGTGCAACCAGATGTGGGTGTACTGTTAAGTTAAAGAATTAACATTGCTTCTTGAGGAAATCATTATTTTACAATTAATACTTGAGGAAAAGAGGAAAGCCTGCCTCTTTGCCTACTGTCATAGGAAGTTCTTGGACTGGTCTGAGTCAAATTGCTTTTGATGCTCCTTGTAGTTAAGGCTGCCTTGTCCCCATACTGTCCCCATCCCACATGCCACCTACCAGCTGTCCCCATCAGCTCTTGCCTGCATCCTTTCCACGGCAGAAGCCTCAAAGAAGGAAGTAAGTGAAACCCACACCCCATACTTCTCTTTGAGGTGAAATTATGGCTCAGCATGGTCAGTTATGGGAATGGCTGCTGACATGTAGTGGGTTTGTGTCTCCACTGGTAGAACTGTCTGGTGGGTAGCTGGGCTCTTGATACGATGTCCTCGTTTTGCACCAGGCTGCATAAGGGCATGATAACCTTGACCAGTTTGTCTGCCCGGAGGTTCAAGTTCATTTCTTGTCCCTTATGTAGGTTTTTGGTATCTGCCCTGGGCATGTGGGATTTCTGAGGTGTTTTGTCCTTGAGAAAGTAGAAATAATGCTTGTCCCCAGGGGTGCCCTGAGCCATAAATTGTTAATATTGGTAATGTCCTTAGAAATCCTTGCAGGGAGGAGGCTGTGTAACTGAGTTTGTGATTTGGAAAAGAGAAAATAAAGGTCCTTACGAGATTGTACCTTTTGGGCAGGAGATAAAGGACATTTACTGCTATCTGTGGTGGTGAAGCTATAGTGAGACACCTGCACCCCACCAATACCTCCAATGAGCACCACAAAGAACACAAGCCTGTAATATTTATATTCTAGTTTAGTGCTTTTATTTTGTTATATATTTTCCATGCAGTGAGGAAGCTCAAAACACAATGGAGGTACAGGGAAATGTTTGTTTTTTCTCGTGTAGAAAGGGCTGTGTCCTGAGGTGACGTTATGAAGCCGCTTTATTCCTTAACCATCCGCTCAATGCCCAAGGATGCTGCGCCTTTACGATGGACCCAGGGCCGGAGCCACGGCACCGAGGGGGCAGTTGAACGGTTCGGCCCAATGGCTCGGGAGGGAGTGTGCCAGGAGCGCTGGGCTGCTTTTTTGGTTTCTGTTGTGTTCTGGCTAGCTGGAAAAAGGTTCTGTTGGTTTTTCTTGTTCATTTTCCCTTCCCTTGCCTCACTGCCTCCCTTCCCTCCTCCACTGGTCCGAGGAGCCTCGGGTGGCCCCGGCGGGCAGGCAGGGTGGCCCCGCTGGTCCGAGCCCACGTGTCTGTTCCTTCTCCAGGAATTTGCTGTATTTTGAGGGTTTTTTCCCCTGTTCTACCATGTTTTGTTTGGTGTTAATAAACAGTTTGTTTTTTCCATTTTCACTTGCTGTGACCCACTTCTTTTATTGGTGGAGGAAAAGGGGAGGCCTTTTTCCCTTCAGAGGAGACACTCATCCCGGAGTGTTTCCTCCTGAAGTTTTGTCTCCAAATCCGAGACAGACTGAAATGTCATGTTGAGGTTTTTGTAAGGGGTCATTGTTTAGTACATTGCACTTGAAGGTCAGAAGCAAACTGAGGGAGTGGGGAAATCAGTGTCTGCTGGTGCTGTCTCATGAAGCCAATACCTGCTGTGATTTTCCAGAGGGAGAGCAGAGCACTCTGTCCCACCAGAAGCTGAGCACATGTGCATACAAACACCGGGGGAAATGTGTCTACACAAATGCATAGCTTTTAATGGCTGAGCCAGCAGTATGTGAGCTGACATCAGTGGTGCAGACGTATGTGCAGGGCAGAAGCAGTCTGTTTGCTGGAAAATACTGCTCCAAACACTGTTATTCTCCCATTGTTACTCACTCCAGTCTGCAAAACCATGATTTTGGTGAAAATCCTTCAATGTTCTCCATGCCATGGAGAACAGCTGCTGTTTCTCTCCTTGCTCAGGATTGTCTTCCACTGCTCAGCCAGAAGTAGCCCAAGCCTAAAGGCGCTTGCTACTTACAGGAAAACCAGTATCTCCCAGATAGGAACAGAATGAGAATTATGTTGTGTTACGTATCAACTCCCCTTTTTACATCCAATTTGCAGCCTGCAGATCCGTGTGGTGAACAAACCTCAGCTGTATTGATGGTTAAGGGTAAAAGCATCATAAATGCCACCAAAATCGTGTCAAAGTACTGTGTCGGGGAAATCACGCAGTTGCTGCTCCATGTGCTCTCCCTCCACTAACCTGCTGGCCTGGACCACTATAGTTATTACAGCTTCAGTTATTTGGCAGGAGATGGCCCCTTGCTGCAAGCAGGGAAGCATGTGTCAGTCCTAATTAGATCCTGATCCTGGAGACCAAACACTAGAATTGGATCTGATTAGCATAGTGAGGAGACTTGGGATCAAATCTGTGGCATTTTTGCAAGAGAAGATTTTGCTCTTCATGTTCACAGTATCAAGACAAGCGCATTCGCTACTCTGTGGGAGTGAGATGTAAAATCTCAAATGGGTTTTTTACTTCTTGTTTATTGGACACATCACTGCAGTAAAAGTTCCCTGGGAACAATCTATATCTGTGTCCTCACCCAGTTTCTTATCCCTGGCATCAGAGGGGAATAATGCTGTTCTTTGAGGGAATGAAGGAAAGAACTGATGCCTGAAGGTATGAGGTGCTGCATAGAAATAGCCCAAGAAATAGATGAGGTCAGCTTCTCAAATGGCTATGCTTTGCTATTGTTTGCTTTAGCACACAGGGCAGCAAAGTCGCAGTGAATGTATAGAGCAAGACAGTCAGTGCTGAGGATCTGCCACCTTCCCTGTGCATGCACTGTGGAAGGGTTTCCCTGGGATTAGCTCTCATCTGGTTCCCATGGACTGAGTGCCTGGTGTAGTGCCTGGAATGCATTAAATGTATATCTTCCAGCTTTCGTTTCATCTGAATGGATCTCTGTTTTGCACACCATGAAAACAGCTCACGGTTTGAATCAAAGTGCTATTGCCATACACATTCCTAATTCAAACTAAAATGAGAGGACAGATGCATCCTTCCGCCCATCCAACACTGAGTGATTGGCATCAGGCAGATCCTTATTACCTGCAAGAACCTGCATATCTCCACCCATCCCCCACCAGCTCAGGAATACTGTCTTTCCCTCAGCTGCAAAGCCAAAGAGCCCGTAACTCCTCTTTTCCCACAACAATTTGCACAGAAACAGCCACCAGTTACAATGTAGCCTTTTTTCCTAGCATCAGCTAAATAATAGTGACACACTCCCTACTGTCATTGGGTTTTGCTAATTTTAGCACAGATGTAGTTCTTATTTCTTTGGGAGAGCCATAAAACCTTCTTCCAGCTTCATGTTTTATTCCTCTTCGAAGCCCAAACAAATTAGCGAAGTTGAGAACTTTATTTTCAGAGTTCATTAAGCCCTTAACAGTAAATCCTTTTCTCACGTTCCAGATGTTGTGGTTTCCTTGGCCTCAGTTTATATTTCCTTCTGATGTGAACAAGCCAACATCTTACTCTGGCCTTACCAATTTCTTTGGAGAACTGAGCAAAGGGGGATGCAAGTAGTCTCCTGAAAGGATCTCAGAGAGAGAAAATGAAAAAATCTTGGTGCTGTGGTACCATCCTCAGCCCAATGCTTCATCTGTAGCCACTAGACATTGCCTCCACCGCTTAATGCCCTGACCTCTGCAGAGCTATTTTTACATATTGAATGCATTTTTACTGATATATTTTTCATTGCTTTCCTTTTCACTTGAGTACTTTACATTTCAGAGGTAGTGCTCACCTGCATTTGGGTATGTCGAAAACATGGCCCTTGAATAAATTAAATGTTTTGTTTTGGCAACACATCAAGATCTGCACAAATCCTTCTTTTCTGCTTTGATTCTGCAGAGCATTTTGGACATGCTGAAATTTAGCAGTTTGGGCAGTCCCCTGGATTTGAGCAATGTCAATTGTGCATCACATGCATTAATTAAACACCCAAACATATCTATTCTCTTCCAGCCACTGGTGAATCATTTTCAATGTAGTTTGTGCCTTTTCATCCTCTTCAAATGTTGCATTTTTGAAGACAAGCACCTGCAAGCCTTTTAGGAGGTGTTACTCCTGCTGTTACTGACATTTTAATAAATGCAGAAATAAATGCTCCCCACCAAATTGTCTAACGTCAACACTTACCTCATCGAAAGAAGTGAGTCAGTTTGAACAGTATTTATAACATGTGTCATACCTATAGCTGCCTGACGTGAAGCGCATCCAGTTTTGTATCCATTTTTCCTGTTTTCTTTGAAACCATAGTAACTATCAGGCTGCGTTCATAAATATTACAATGAATATTTGTCTTTGTGCACTTGCATGGGGAAACATATGAAAAATGGATCAAAGACAGCAATTCATAAAGGGGAGGGGGGGAAAAAACCTTCCTCATGGTGTATGAGTCTGCCTTCCATGCGAGCGTAGGTGCTCACACTCTTGCCAACAAATATTTTATGGTGGGGAAAGACAAGTACAGTAACAGAGGGTAATGCCCTGAACCAAGAGAGCCACTGGTATTTGGTGATTTCTTGCTTAAGAGAGCACCTCAAGGCATCGCCAAATGTGACTGACAAGATGCTGCTTTGTTCTCTGCAGATAAGCATTTCTAGGAAGAGGGAACCTTGTTTGGCATTTCAGCCGGCTGCTGGGAGATTGAGCATCTGTCAGCTGAAATAAGTGGGGGAAACATGGAGGGGATGAGGAGGAGATGTTTAAATGTAGCTGAAGCATTCAAAGGGCTCCATAAAGGACAGCAAGTGCATATTTATTGTTAAGAGGCTTTAGCATCATTTGTTTGGCCTTGGAGCTTTCTGTCTGTCCCAGAGAACAATATTCTTCCTCTGGAAACTGTAGGAAAGCCAAAGATATTTACACATTGAAACTGCTGTGTTTGCAGGGATAGCGGGTAACACTTCAGTTTTTCTTTTCACAGAATTCTGTATTTGTATGGTTCTTATAGACAAAAGTCCCTCACATTTGTTTTTAAGGTATCCATTTATTTCACCAGTCCAATGTATTGGCCCGCTGGTATATTATCCATTTTTTGAAAGCAGCCTCATGTAAAGAACATATCCAGACAGGACAGTCATGGAGACAGGTTATGAACTTTGTTTCAGTTTCGTGAAACCAGATAATTCTTCGGCTAGAGAGAAGTGAAGGACAGAAGAAGTTTCAGAGGTGTGAGTTTTTTGTCCCATAGCTGGGATTTCCAGATTTAAGAAGATAATCAAAAATTTGACCAGAAACATCTTGAAAGTAGGTCAGCTTTCTACTACTACCTGTTGATGGAGAAACCACAAAGGATTTTTCTCTCTTTCGTTCGGTTGGTTTGTTTTGAGTTTTTTGGGATTTTTTGGGGGTTGGGTTTTTGGGGGTGGGGGAGTGGTGTTTTTTGGTGTTTTTTTAAGGAGGCAAAGCATGTAGAATTGGGGTCGCATCACCTATTCTATTCTCTATGTCTAAGAAAACCAAGCATTGTGGATTTTTGCTAGGTTTAATTCCAGGCTGCATCACCTTCTCAGTTTCACCACTGGAAAGCTGGAATAGTTTTGTTGTTTCTTCACTTAACAGACATGAGTCTGGTCCCCTCTACACCACGTCAGGCAGAAACCTCGTGCTACTGACACAATCCCAGGGTAAAGTGTATGTAAGGTATATTATGCATCAGGGTCTCAAATCAGGAGCTGCAGTCCCCAGCATCACAGTGATAAAAAAGCTGTGTTTGTTCTATTTGTCTTCTTGTTTCTTACTCTCTGGATTATGCTTTGAGGCTTGCATCCAAACCCAAAAGTACCGAAACTTATTGGGAATGAGGGTGGCTTGGGATTGGAGAGGACTTGCTCTCTGATGACTTGAAAGCAGCTACTGGAGAGCTCTGAATAGTCCTATTCATTGAAAAGATGCTGTCAGGATATCAGCAAGTAAAACTGTAGAGAACAACTCATGGTGCTGCGTCTGGAAAACAGAGATCACTCCGTGGTGCGTTTCCACTTACCCCTCTGCAGGCACAGACACCTGTTTTGTGAGAAATATAGGTTTTCCCAAAAAGCCCCGAGGTGCACCTGTGTGTTGGGGTGAGGTCATGGTTGGGGTGAGACAGCAGCGGGTTTCAGCTGAGACAAGGAGTGGCAAAAAAGTATGTGTGTGTTTTCAGGACCCACCCAGAAATGCTGAGGGGGCAAGGTTAAGAGTGGGATGGCAATTTAGGGTGGGAGGCAGGAGAATTGGTGCAAGAGCCTGAGGCCATTTCCCTCCTCCCAGAAATTTCTCAGTGTTGGAACCTGCAGCTGAAAAAAGCCATCTTTGACTGGCATTTTCAGGTTTCTTTTGCATTAGAAATTCTGCTGGATGATCAGTCATTTCAGATATTAGAGACAAAAGACAATTGATTTTTGGTGGCTCTTTTTTTCCCAATAAGTATGTTCCATACATGAAGGTTTTGTTATCAAATAATTCTGAGGGAGCTTTTTTTCCTGCTTGCAGAGAAAAAAGTATGTGGTTACCTTAGAATATGTCAGCTGTTCTTTCTGATTTTTTAAAAAAATTTAATTATCACATTTCAAAAAAATTGCAAACACGCTGCCTTTCCAGAGTCTTGACAACTAGTGACTCTGAGCCTCTGGTTCTGCTAATGACCAGTGGTCAGTGCTGATCCAGCCTGTTGGGATTCCAGACACCAAACCTGGACTTCTTGGTGGTTGGAAAAATGTACTTTAAGGGAAGAAAATTTAAGAGTTTAGTCACACATCCTGGAAAATAGACATACAGGGTCAGGACGTGGCTTCTTCCCTGCCATGAAGCAAAGGAGGGCTGGCCAAGGGGTTGGCTCTTAGCCTCTTGTCAGACCTGTGTCTCAGCTGGAGCTGGGCTTGCCCAAGAGCTGCTGGGAGAACCAACCCTGCCATGGTGGCTGGAGGTGCCCATATGGGGTCTCTCAGTCACCCTGCTCTGCAGCTGAGCAGATGACCCGAAATAACAACTGGATTTTGTTGGCCATGAGCCGTTCAAGGAGCAACCATTCCCTTTGGCTCTTCTTGGCAGCAGGGTAAATGATGCACAGGGTCAGGAGGTTTGGGTACTCTTGTAGTAGGGCTTTCCATGTCCTGGTTGGTCCACTGCTGCCTTCCCAGGAGCTTTCCACAAGCTGGAATTGCCATTGTGTTTTGTGGCATCATCTTTGAGAACATGCACAGGGGAGAGAATGTAAGCAAGGGCAACTGGTGGCACTTTGGGGCACGTTTGGTCTTACAATTTCCCAGTTCAGGAAAGGAGACGGGAAGAAATGAAGGAAATTCAAAGCCTTTGAATCTGGGCTGCCCAGTGCATGGACAAGGAGTGCAAGGCATGTGTGGAAGTAGCTGCTGGGCACTGGAGAAGGAGGGTGTCTTCAGGAAGAGTATATAGGATATATGAGTTTCCCATACCTCCAGAGCTTTGAGGTTGGGAATGGACTGAGCCTTAGGTGGTTTAATGAGTGTGCAGAGTGAAGGGCAGGGAAGAATGGAAAGAGAGGAGGAAACATGCAAGAGAAAGGGCAGGTGCCTATGTGGCAAAGAGGTTTTCCTCCTCGTCTCTTCCACATGATTCCCACTTGTCCCAAGAAAGCACATAAGGCACAATTGAAAGGAAAGGTAGAGACCAAAGGACTGTATTTTTAAAGACTAATCTTGGCATCAGGAGGGGGCACTAAAAATAAATAGGACTTCTTTTTGTGAATTAAAATATTCCTGAGTAGCTGAAATGTTGTGCAAAGGAGGATCCCGGACTTTTCTTTCTTTTAGCTAAATTTAGCTAGAAAACATGGATCTGCAAATAAATTCAGTTCTTCTTTTGATTTCCCTGCATCCTTCCTTTTTTTTGCTTCCCCCATTGTCTTCAGAGTCAGCTGCAGTGCTTGCCTGTAGTTTCACTGACCCCCTTGGAGCCTAAGGAGTTCCCCACCCACTCACCCCAGGCAATAAAGCCTTTCTTTAGGTGTGGAGTTTATGACTGTCAGCTCACACCACTAGATCAATAGCATCTGGAGCCCTGGAACATTTTAAAGTTATCCAAATGTTCATCACTAAAGAAAACTCAGCAAAGTTGCTCTTGGGTCTTTCTGTTCAAAGGAGGAAGGCATCATCAGGATATAAGGGGTAGTTTTGCTGGTCGGCTGGGGAGATACAATAGCCTTTCTGTGAAGGCAGCGTCCACTTCATGGTGCTTGTAGCATCCAGTGACATGCCTGAGAACAAGTTTTGTAGCCACAACTGGAGGAAGCAGGCAATGTTCATGGAGTGTCAGATAATCTGCTGTGACATATGATCCAAAAACATAAGGCTGACGAATATTCCTGGCACTGTGTGCCGGTGCTGAGAGCAGATTATGCGTTTTTAAATGTTTGATGTTCTTTCAACAGTTAAAAGCCATTTTGGGCAACAGATAGCTCTGAAGATATTTTAAATAATAATTTTTTTACCACTGGGGCTTATCAGTGCTCCATTTTAAGAAGCAGCATCACAGAAGGCAGAGGGCTCTCTAAGGACCTAGCTCTGATCTCACTTACTCCTATTTATATCCGGAGTAACTCGGCTGAAACAAATGGAATTTACTCCTGCATTAAGCAAGTGTAACCGAGAGCAGAATATAACAGGCCCCTCTGTTTGGTGTTTTCTGTATCTGTCTCTTGCAAACTATTTTTGCAGGTAGGATGTTTCTGTGGCAAAGGGAAGCCAGAGCATTTGGGTTTTAGAGCATGGATGGGCACAGGTTCCATTCAAGACCTGGCAGCTGGGTCAAGGAAGAGCACTTAGCCAGCAAAAAACCGTGAGTCTGTGGGCTCCAGTGTGGGAATCCCCCATGCTTAAGCAAACAGTCCCACCAAAATCCATGGGGACTTAAGGATTGTGTTTATAACACTTTATAGAACCAAAACATATATGCATTAATTTAAAGAAAAACCCTGTTATTATTTTTATAATATGTATAGGTATATAAAATCAACATGCACAGTGGTAGGATACACGTTTCTAAAAACCCATAAACATCTAGCCCTTGTATTTACCATCTTTCCATATCTGGATATGTTTTTAGAACTAGAATCTGTATGGATGAATTAAAAAAACTACTCTCTTAGTTATTATTGTTGTTGTTGTTACTACTATACAAGTGAAACCCATATACACAGTGGTAGGAAATACTGATTCTAATGACCCATAGCCCGACAGAGCTGGGTTTGTACTTACTCTTTCCAGTCCTGTGTATGTATTACAAGTGATGTGGCTCTGCAGAGCTCTCTCAATCCAAGAATTTTCCCCTCTCCGGCAATTGCATTTCCCACTAAATACTATGCTCTGCTTTTCCTGCCCTGCTGGCAGTGCAAATGTGCCAATCTCATTCTCGAGCCATGGTTCCTGTTGTGGGATCAAATGTTAGGATTTTAAAAGCTAAAGTTTGATGTGGATGAACAACTGCCTATAAAACGCATTAAGCTCTTACCCTGTAATGTATTTAATTTCACACTGACTGATGGTATTGCCCCTGAATGGATTACGGCAGGGGGCTGCCATTGTCCTACTAAACCACACTGGTTAAATAATACCTTGGAGTCTAAAGCTGCTCTGGGAGCATTTCATATTGGCTAACATGTGAAATGAATACCTAGCTTTTCTGTGAGTACTTTGGGTAGGTTTAGAAAAAAAATTAAATTAGAAAAGCAACTACATGTTGAGTTGGTTTACAGTGCAGGGAAATTTTGCACAGTTGTAGGATGGTTCTCCCTCTGTGAAACACAGTCCAGCAGCTATAAAGGGCCATGGTTTAGAGAAGTGCAGGTGCTTGCCTTGGCTCAGCAGGCTGGGAAGGCTCCTGGAGCACATTACTTCTCAGGAGAGGTCCCCCTAAGCTCATTCCTCATGGGTGTTTGATGCTTGCAGTGTATTTATTTAAGCAGCGTCTCCTTGACACTAGTGCCCAAAGGGTCAGAGACGGGAGTGCTGCTCAGGGCTCAAATATATTAATGTCTCAGTACCATAGTTGAGAGGTATCAGCTTCGTTACTGGGATTTTTTATTTAATTAATTGGTTTTAGCTTCAAGAGGTGTTCCCTGCTAAATAATTCTTGCTTAGTCTGCATTCTCTGTCCCTTATGTGGAGGTTAATCAAGAGTTCCTTCAGTGCAGTTACACCTTCAGTATGCAAAGTCAGGCTCCTGGACTCTACCAATCATTGATGCATGTCCTGCCCTGAATCATGTCATTTTGGGAAAGCCTGTGGTTAACTCTATGAGGAAATGCCTGCCTGTTTCACCCTGCTCCCCATTATGCAAGACAAACTCAAACCAAGGAGTATTTCTCAAGTCCATGCAATTGCAGGCAAAGACTGTGCTAAGTAATTTTGAAACTATCTGCTTTATCTGCATAGGTATATTTATGTGCATATATAAATATGGGGATGTATAAAATATATATAGAAGGAGAGAGGTCTGTAACCTCCACAAGTATCACTCGTGAATATGTGGCTAGGGATAGATTATCTGCAGTGGGTTGAGGCACAAGCCCTTAGCAACTTTGTTTATTGCATTGATTAAGAAAAATTAAAAGATCTTTTCTTTCTTTTAAAAGAGAAAGAACTGTGATAAGAAAAGGATAAGGAGGTATTAAAGCCCCACTAGTTTTGTTGTTTTTTTCCCCTCCCCAGACTTCAGCAGAGCCAGGAAAGAATGCTGGAAGTCATCAGAGGCATGGCTGGGATAGAGAGTGTTAATTCTTCCATATCTAAGCCTCTTTGTCGAAATTCCCTTTGTCTCTTGCCCCAGGTCATTAAACACTAATCCCATCACTCTTCCTAATCCGCTGCAGTGGAGCCAGAGTTCAGTTTCGGAAACTGTCTTTGTTGCTTTCCTAATAGACAGCTCGCTCTGGATTTTGGTTGGTTTGGTCACTTTTAGGGCTTTCCAGCACAGTTCTTTAATGAAGTGCCATTAATGAAACTTTTCCTCCTTCATGCAGTGTGCACGGGCATCAATTGGTTTAGCGTTAAGTAGGGTAAGGTGCCTAGTCATCTCAGCAGCCTTTGCAAAATATGACTGTCAAAGGCAAAACCTAGGAAACAAAACCATTGAAGAATATAGCCAGTGAAGTACTCATTTAATTACTAAGGATTTACAAAAGAAAATCTGTTCTTTGTGGCTTACAAAAGACAACAAGCTCAGAAGAGATAGTAAAGGGTTTGGAACCTATACTCTTTTCTCCCTCCCCCTCTTCCCAACAAATCCTGGAAGAGGAAATGTGGCTGAGCAAAGGCATCAAAGCCTATTGTAAACTCTTTCCAACCTGCTGCAGGAACACTAACTTTCTAAGTGGGAGGTGTTCCACTCGCTGCTAAAATAAACTTTGAGACCTCTCCTGCCAAGAGATGTGGCCACATTATCCAAATTAGTTCTTCTGTGGCAGAAAATCAAGCATTGGTCCATTCTTCTGTGCTGAGAATGAAAGCCGCTTCATAACAAAAATGTTTCTGATAATGGGAGATGGTTTGTAGAGTTGTGTCTGGCTGCATGGGTTTCATCTGGTGTGGTGGATGTCTTGAAGGGAGTACTTCCTGGGCAGAGAATAGATGGCAAAACTTTGCATCTTCCTTATGGCAGTGATGCTGAAAACCCTCAGTATTCAGTTCATTTGCCACAAGTGTAAGAAGGGAAGCAGGATGATGGAAACTCCTGAGAAACTCCTGTTTATGTCCAGAGCAGGCCCACCTCTAGTTTTAAACTGTTACTAAAATGATAGATTCTGTACATAGTTTTAAGTATAACCATTACATCTTTGGAAAGCTTTCTTCTGCAGCCAGGTACAGGAGTTCCTGTGCTAATTGGAGCATCTTTCCACTAGGTCTTGAGATCAGGATTTGGAACAACTTCCATGTTCTCAGTGGGATGGAAAGTTAAAAAACATAAAGACTGAGAGGGTAAGAAAACTATTGAAGCTGGCAGATCTGCTGGCTGTATATATTCTCTTTGATAGGTGTTAACATTTTTTCCTGTGATATCAACTATCTAATTACCAGCAAACTTGTGATATTAAATAACCACATCTTATTGTACAGCATGCTTTCCATACGTTCTGTTTTACAATGTTCATGTGACGTATAAATGAGATCCAGGTTTGATTATTAAACAATTTAATTGCTCTGTCAAAGTTGATATTACAGTGCCCTGCAACAGTGCTCCAAGGGAGGGTATTCCTTTAAAGGCTCTTTTAACAACTGGTGGGTCTGTGTTTGGTTTGTCTAAATCGAATTTTTCTCTTTTTCTTGCTTGTTTTTACATATATATGTATGTGTATATATATATATATGTCAGCTGGTTTGGGGGTTGTTTGCTTTTTTGTTTATGTATTCTTGCATTCTTGTATTTTATTCTGTTTTGCTGCCAAAATGTTCTGGCAGGTGACGCCCTAACTTGATCTTCTTCAAACATTTTGGTGCAATTATGTTGCCTCTGGTTGTAAGCCAGCTCGATAACTTGCTTTACTAAAAAAAAATCTCTCAAATCCCCTGGGAAAATAAATCAGATCCATTTACAAAGTGAATAAATCACAACAAAATGATTCATTTGCAAATGAAACCACAGCATTCTCTGGAGATAAAGAAAAACAACTGCATTTTGCCACTTCATCACGGTTTCTCCCCCCCTCAAATTCCAATGTGCATCTACTGTTGGCAATAAAAGTTACAATTGCATGTTGTTAAAATTCGTTCATATGCTTCAGCAATTCTACTTTCCCTGTAATTGACTTGCCAAGTCTCTTACTTCAGGGAATTGGAACAGCTTTTACATGTGATGAGGAAAAATTTCCTGTACAAGTCACTTCAAAAAACAATAATAATAATAAAAAATCCAGAATGTATCCTGGTGTTGTTTATAACCTACGCTGGAGGAGCACACCCACAGCAGCATCACCAGCTGAGTGCCAGCTGTCTGCTAGTCTCTGACCCTTTAAACTTAGTCCTCACTCAAGTTGATCTGCTGATGGTGAATTAGCTCCCCATGGCTACATCCTGCCAGAGCTTCTCATTTAATCCTTCCCTTCCATTTCCCAACTACTGACTTTTTTTCCACACATCTTCTCTCTCTGCTTTCACCAACTTCGGCTGAGATGTAAAACGAGTTTTGGATGGGTCCATGCAACTTCTGGGGAATGTCTTCTGCAGGCCATGGCCCCTAATAACTTGATAATCATGAAAAACACATGTTGGGGATGGACATTGAAGCACCGAGTACTGGTTAGTGGTGAGCTCTCTTTAAACCAGCTGTGATGCTAAACGTAATAATCACCAGTCTAACCAGTTGTGGATGTCTAGGTTAAGGCTGGATGCCTTTCATCAGCACAGGCTGGTAAGAAGCATGCCTGGCTTGTATGGCTGCAACTTTGGGACCAGTTTCATGCCCACTTGCATGAGCGGCAGAATCCCCTTGGATTCTGCCCAACTGAGCCAGGCAATCAGCTGTGGGGGGTAAAGAATGGATCTCATTATTGATTAATATCACTTTCTTGATAAAGCCATGAATGAAACATCTGTTAGTTTCTTTGGCTGGGATTGATTTTCCCTCCCTGCCATCTATAGGAGCCCATGCAGAGCTCCATGCACGTGGAATTTTCTCATGAAGCCCTTGACGTAATTTCAACAAAAGGACATGAAGAATTTCCTTTCCTTTGCTAGCAGTGGCATTCAGAGAGAAAAAGAACCCCTGGAAAATGTAAAAGCTTTTGTAAAAACATGAGAAAAGCATTTAAAGCCTTTTCAAAGAAAGAAAACATCAATGTAAAGCCTCCCATAGTTGTCTGCCCGTGCGGTCTCTCTTGATTTGAAGAGATTTTAACCTTGCGGGGAGGGAGACAGAACTGAGGGTTTTGTTGGGTTTTATTGTTCTGCTGGTTTGTTTTGAGTTTTGTGATATCTTCTTTTTCATCAACACATGCATGAGCTGTGATTATACTTGAACATTTATTTAGCCCTTCAGAAGCATCACTATTCAAGCATAAAAATACTCACTCGTGTGTGTTGCTATGGCCAATAATTTCTTTGATGCTTGGCAGGAATTTACACTTTGATACTATGCAGTGATTTTCACTGAAAGACTTCAGTGATGAGTTACCAAGCCAGTATCTTCTGGATGGACTGCACAGCTGTGTAGATCAGTCCCTCTTTCCTACTCCACCCCCAGCTCCCCTTTAGCTTCCCAGGCAGTGTTACCAATGGTCAAAAATCAAAGCATCTCAGAAAGGAGCCACAAAGCTGATGGTCTCCAAAGAGAGCTTCAGACAAGGGAAAGGGACATGGGAAACAGAGTGGTGAAGGAGGAGAGTTGTGAGAGACCTCTCACCAGAAACACGGAAACTGTGGAGAGAAGTGGGAAGGTACAGAAATGCATAGAAAGTATATGCAGCTTTCCATCATTTGAGTGTTTATGCTTAGATACTCTGCCTCTCTATTGGCACTGTCCCTGGCCTCACTGGCACTTCAAAAGCCTTGAAAAATAAATGCCCTTTAAAAATGGGAGTTAATAAAAGAAAACCAGCTCTTCAGTTGACATCTCCTTCCCAAGCAGCAGCACTAGAGCTGTTGCAATTCCTATGTTGTTCGCTTGGGAAGCTGAACAGAAAAGGCACAAGAAGCTTAGTTTAGTTGTAAAGAAGAGAGAAAACTCTTCAAATCTAAATATGCTGGAGCATCCAAAATACATTCAGGGTCTCCTCTTTCCTTCACTCATTCTGTCTTCTCCCAGAGTAAATATCTTGGTGTGAATTTTCATGAGAAAAATAAAACCAAGCATTTTCAGTCCTTGTTTAGGAGAGAGGAGAAGCAGAGATTCTTAATAAATGTATCAAAGGGACATGTCAGCTTTATCACAGTCTTCTTCCTCTGTTCTTGTCAGCTTTCCTTTGTAGCGAAATCCTCCCTGCCTCCATGCAAAACCAGGAAATATGCTCCAGTGCCCACCCAGCAACACTAGGCACCAGGTCTGAGGAGTTTCTGTTTATTGGAAGGTCCCAGAGAGATCTGCCTAGGTCTAGCTTGGAGAAGTGAGTACTGATGACTTTGTCCAGGAGGATAGTACAACTGAGATACGGATGGAAGGGCACATGGCTTTCTGAGCACTCTTCTATTGGTTTCAGAGTCCAGGAGTTCAAGGAGTTGTGTTTCCTGGTGTCCTGCCTGTCCTTGCAAGCATATAATTTTTCCTATAAAAACTCCCACTTGTGAACAAACTTTTCCCTCCAAATATGTTTGTAGAGGTATGTAGGTGAAATTCATTGGCCTCCATTTCAGAAGTCATATTCCATGACCTAATGGCCTTGGATGTCTGTTAAAAATTCCAGATTTAAAATTGTCCTTGTGAAAAGAAGTGCCAAAGTCTAAAATTATCCTATGAGAAAGGCTCATACAAAGATTTCTCTTTCAGCAGGGTTTGCACATCAGGTTTCTGCTGCTCAAAGGATTCGCAGTGCAGTAAGTCAGCTTTGATGATGGAAATATTACCCTCTTGCCTGAATTTTATTTTATGTTTGTTTTCCCTTCTGCCTCTGGTAGTCTCCAGCACCACTCCTGAGAAAGGCTAATTACCCATCCATACCCTGCTGGAGAAACGGCAACGATACTGCAGCCCTGCTGCCAGTGGGGCAGGGGTAAGGGCTGGCTGCGCCCCCGAGAGCAGAGCTTTCCAAGAGAAACACTCAGACAACACAGCTCTTGAGTGCCTTGGCCATAAATCTTCTCTGGGCACCCTGCCTGCTTTATGGACTCCGCCATTTTCTCTCAGACAATTCAGAGCCTGCCCTATTGCCTCTTACAGAGGCAAAAAGAGCACAGCTTGCTCTGGAGAGAAGAAGATTTAAGTTTTCTATAATATTGGGATGAAATTACCAGAAGAGTTGATAGTATGTGATTCTTTTAAGCTAGCAAGAGAGTGGTGACAGTCTTCTGCTCTCTGCAAGGTTAGTAGAAAGGAGAGGGCAATGAGATTTTAGTCCATATCTGTTAAGGGAAGGAATAGAAATAATCAGCTTAATATGCAGTAAAGGAGATTTAGATGAGATATTACAGAACTTCCTCATATCAAAAACAGTTAAGCACTGGAGCAGAATATTCAGTAACTGTGGAATCACTGCTGTAGGAGACACATCTGCAAAGGTTGGGTTTAAGGAAACATAATCCTGTCTCCAACAGATGGTGTGGATGATTCCTCAGGGACAACACTCATCTCAATTTCATATGGTTCACTACAGAGAGCTTTCCCACTATAAAGAGGTTAATATCTGATTCCTGGGTTCAAAAAAGAACATAAGAAAAGCCATACGGGTTCAAAACTAAAAATCTAACCCAGTGTCTCATCTGCTATGGGGACCCACAACATCTGGAAGGAATGTAAGAACAAGAGTGTCGTACAGGGATGCTTTCCCCAAACTATCTCCCACTTGGTACATTTTGGAATTCAGGGATGTGAATTCTCTTGCCAGACGTGTTGTCTTTGCAAGATCAGTGTAAATAGCTTACCTGTTTGGTTTTTCTGTCAGATTTTTGCATTAGTTTTTTGACTCAGAAAAAAGAAAGTGGTCATGAGAAGGTGGAAGAGGAAAGAGTATAACAGGAGGAAAAAAGAGAAACTGGGCAAAGAGTGAAAGAGGGGAGCAGAAGGAAAGAGAAAGGAAGAAAGTGAGAAGTGAAAGCAAGGAATGAATAGGAAGAGGGAAGCATGTGAATACCTTGCAACAAAGGAAACCAGGGAAACAGAGGGTAGCATTAGGTGTGACATCAGGGACTGAGACCAAGCCAGGCCAAATGCAATGACTGTGACACTGTTGCTCTCCACAGCTTAGGTGCCATGTTTGGGAGCTGAATCAAATGAAGCCCATGCATCATTAGGGTATTTGCCAGTCACAAAGTGAAACATCTGGACAGCAAACCCCTCCTTTTATTGCCAAGCCTCTACTTGCCCTGAAGACCCAGTCCTTCCCTGGGGCTGGAGGGGCTGGGGAGAAGTTAGATCTGATGCCAGAAGGTCTCCAGGACTGGTGGAAATGGCACCTGTAGAGTCCAAGAGTGGGGAAGCAGTGAAGGTCTACCACATCCAGACTTATGTTGAGAAACTAGTGTATTGGTGTCTTGTGAACTTTTCTTTTTCATGGCTGGTTTAGCTGGGAAGGTGGTGATGTCTTGGGAAAAGGGGCATCCAAAACCCAATAGCTGTCAGAAGTTTCTTTGGTTTGTAGTGTTTTTGGTCTGAAAAGGTTGGTTTATTGAGTGTGGTTGCAGGAGGGAAGTGTTGGGAGACAATATTAATAGGTCTTTGTTGTTACTTTGTTTTTCAGAAAAGATGCCAAAAAAGTTTACCCTGTCCTGACAGGAACATATCTGAAACCAAAAAAATTCTGTTTCTTCTTTACCCTCCTGTTCTCCCCCACTTCTGGCAGGCTGCAGTACCCCTGAGCTCTGTTGTTGACTTAGCGCATGTTCTTGTTGGGAGGTTTATGGATGGTTAATTATCTGAATTAAGTTACTGCCTGTGACTCTAATCCTGGAGACTTCTGTTCCACGGGCAAGCATAGCCAGTGCTACACTGAAGCTTGCAGCTTTACACTGTTAGTGGAACTCTGTTGTTTTCATCTTTGCTGCATGTCTGGATTTGTCTTCTTAAGCTTGAGAGTGGGAGAGACTTTCAGATTTCCTTCAGTCATCATGAAACAGCACTACTCATGTTCAAGCTGGTGACGTTACCAGTGGCAATCTGCACTAAAAGAAAATCTGTAACTAAGCTGTCACTTTGGTTAAAATATCTTTCTTAAAAAAAAAAAGAAAGAAAATGGGATCCCTCTGTGTCAGGAGAGGAGGGGGAAGCTAAAAGAGTCACACGCTAGTAGTATATAACATCCAGAAATTACATTCATTGAGTGCCTCCACTATCCCATCTTTTTCTGATTTTGTGAATATCATGTGTAGAACAGCATCATGTGGTTGCTAATTATGACAACCAAAGTGCAATTTTGTAATAAGGCTAGCAGATGTTTGCAGTGCTAAATATTCAGATCAAACCCAGCTCTTTTTGCCCAGCACACATCCAGTCCAGATCACGTAGAGTGTCTGAATTATTTTTTAAATTTGTTATTCTCTATAAATTCCCTCTAGCTCACCTTTTAAGCTATTTGTGATGTGATCTGTAAGATCAGGTTGCAGAAAATTACAATATTCCATTTGCTCGTAATTAGGTTCTCATTTTCTCTCTATCAGGCAAAGAGAAATTTTGCCAGTAATTGTGGTGGGACAGGACCAGCCCCTCCATTTTGCTTTCATAAGGATTTTAAACGGCATGTGAACATACGAAAAGTTTGTGTTGACCAAAATGTCTGTGATGAACTGTAAGACAGTCATTTGCACTCATGTGAGAAGAGCTCTGTTAAGAGCCATCAATCCCACTTGTGACAGCATATTGACACTTGCTGGTCTTTAGGATTCATTTCTTAAAATGCTAATGCAGACAAGTTCCTGTCTGTTGTGGGAAAATATGGGGGAACTTTGTTAGAAGAGACACTCAAGTGCAAATAAATGTTTCCTGTAAGAAAGCATTTGGCTCAAATCTTTCCTCTTTTTTTTTTTTTTTTTTAATCTCCTAAATTGTTTCCCCATGTCCTTAGTGACACCCTTAGGAAAAAAAAATTAAAAATTAGCATCATCAAAAATAAAAGTCAACTGTGCACATGCCAGAGATAACTGGAGATTTATAATATGCCCTATATAACTTGTGAGCACTGAAATAATATATGTGAGTGATGGGCTGAAACTTCATGGCATGAAGGATGCCTTTCTGGATAATTTACATCTTGGGGGGTAGTATCTTAAAATCAGAGGTCCTGTCTTCACTCCGCGCACATTAAGAACCACATGGTGCTTTTCATAAGAGCCTGGGCTTGCCCCAACTAAAATTGTTTCCCTGCTCTTTAGTCTTGCAGCCTGTGCTGTGCTCAGACCATCTGGTCACCATTCTGCAACCCTGGCCATGGCTGTGCTTAATGGCAAAATGATTTCTGTCTGTATACAGTTGGTAGAGTGTTTTGCATACTGCATATGCTCAAGGTATTGCATATGAAAGGCATTATGTAAGATTACAGGGAAAGAAAAATACTCTCTTAAAAATTGTCAGTAATTGCCCAGAATGCTCTCGTGACACCGTTTGATGATGAAGGACCTTAACCACGGCTCTGAAAGGGTCCATTTTTTAACTTGTATTTTAAATTTATCCACTGTGAAATTCTCTGCTTTTTGTTGTCCTTACTATTGGCATCTCAGATGGCCCTCCTAGAGGCCAGACCTGGGTGTCTGGTCATCTAAAGATAACTCAAAATGGACAAAAGATTGGAGTCTGGGGACGTGCCCAGGCTTTTACATCCCACCCGAGCATCACTCAGCGTGCAGCCCACATTTCCCCACTCCCAGCCCCATGCTTCTGGCTTGACACAGGTGCCCACAGCTCAAGATCACACCGGTACAGTGGAACTCAATGCAGCTGACATGATGGGTTTTAACAAAACCAATCTGTCCTTGATGTTAGTGTGTCCATTCCACTCCTCGTCCTTTCAAGCCCTAAAGCTTGGTTTGGCTGCTTAACATGAGCAGTAGGTGAGGCTGGAGGTGGCACAAAATTTCAGGGATTTCCCATTAGCATTAAGCAAGGCTGGAGGTGACCCAAGTTTCTGGGGACATGTGTACCATGTTAATGGTTCTGTAGACCCACAGGGACCTGTGTCCTGTGGGAGTGGGCACTGGAGGTCTAACCAGGGCATTGCTGATGGCTCAGGCTGGAGTCACTCTACTGACGCTTGCCATGGTTTTTGGCAGCTGCCGGTGTCTCCCCATGCAACATAAATGTTGCTCCAAATAGGACGTACCTGTAGTCACCCTTTACAAGATTTCCTGTATCAAGGCTTGTGTTACTGAAGGCGTTTGTTTCTTAAGGTGTAACCACACTGTAAGAGTGTTTCCCAGCTGCCTGGGCACCCACCCAACTTGGTTCCAGACACAACTGTAGCAGTGCAGTGTGAGTGTGGGTCTGGGGAATTCAGCCAAAACATGGGCAAAACCCATAACTGTTTTGGTGACAATTTGGCCTGAGAAAGTCAGGCTGCAGCACTGGGACACAGAGCTCTGGAATGTCAGGGAAGATTGCTGGTCTTTTTTAGGCTCTGCTAAAGGGATGCATGTTATCAATGTTCCTGAAGGAACACATGAAGTGCATGCCCAAGTGACACATGAAGTGGGGCCCCATTTATTCAGATCCTGATTCAACCTTATTCCTGATTTTTGAGGCAAGGTTGTTTCAGTGGTGCCTCCCTTCCCTTGCACATGCACCTTTGGGCTGAGACAAGGAATGTTCCGTCAGCTTTGCAGCGTTCCAGAGTCACGCATCATTTCAATCTAAAAATAAATCCCAAACGTGGTATACTGGTTTTGAAGACAAGTTGAACTGTGCTTTCCATGCAGAAATGATGTTGCATTATATTTTTATCTTGGGCACGAAGCCAGCACTAACTGCTCACCAATATAATTATGAGCAAAAATACTGTGGGGCTGGACTGTGTGAGGCTCTGGGGTCTGCAGTGGAGCTGGGCAAACTCCACTACCCAAAATCATCTTTCAGTGCATTTGAAAAACTTAGGAATACGCACATTTAAGCGAGCTTACTCAGAATCAGATTTTTAACATAACTAGAGTAACTTTAAAATCTTTTTTGACTACTGAAAGGGGTAAAAGGTGCTTTAAATTTATTAAAACCGCAAGATGACTATGGGTTGTAAAGGAGGTCTTTCAACAGCTTCTACTTAAACACCAAGGAGCCATGCTGGACCCTCTCTTCCTAAGTCCTTGCAGACATCAGTGAGTAGCCCTGCCTTAAAACAAAAAAGAAAAACAAATTAAATAATGGCACAATTTCACCTGGAATCATTTGTTCTGTTGGTGAAAGTCACAGAGAAAAGTCCTAAAATTATACAATTGTAATAATAAATCAATTCAGCATGTCATTTCTGCTTTTCTACATTAATAAATTAACCATGTAACATTGTTCAAAATTATGTCAGTTACGCATATAATAATCTTTTAAATTAATGAAGTGATGAAGCAGTTTGATGACACCCATGATTTACAGGGCTGCTTTTAGCTAATGTTAAAAGCCTTTCATTTAATAAATTGTCCCCTTGAGAAATTACCAAAAATTAATATTTTCTATGCTAAATGTTCCAAGGTTTACACTTTTTCACTATATTAGCAAATGGCAAGGGAGAAGCATTTTTCAAAATATATCTTCTTTTACATATATTTAATTGAAATTAATTAGTATATTACTTTAAAAGGAAATGATCACAGGGAAAGGTGTGGGATCATTTATGAGAGTTTCTTATGGCAATAAAACAGCATTTAAACAATGGAATTAATCATGTCCTTAAAATTTTTTATGATAGATTAGGAATCATTCCAAGCTTTTTGATTAAATAGAAGGAATTCCATACAGACTGGACCAAAAAAAAAAAAAAATCCAGCTATTTCACTGCAGTTAATATTTCCCTGGTTCCATTATGTCAGGTTACATGCATGCTGAATATTTACTGAGCTAAAAACAAAAGTCCAAGTGAGGCTCACAAGATCTATTTTGCTTTGCTCTTCCTTGTGCTTGGCACCCTGTTGTAATGTATGCATAAGGTTATGAATGCTTAATATTTCCCATTTTACGCACATCTTATCAGAAGCAAGCTTTAAAGCCACTTTCTCCTAGGGTTGGTTGGGATTCAAGGAACATAACGTGAAATGGTATAGTGTGTCCTATAAAAGAGGTTAAAATGGAGGTTATAATTATGAAAGCTCAATAGATTTGAAAGCCAACACAGTGCCCCCTCACATGTGATACTATCTCTAGAAAGAAAAAAAAGGAAAGAGATATATAGGACTATAAAGGGAAGCCTGTAATTGATGCTCTCTGTACTTATTAGGATTTGTTTTAGTAACATCAGGGACTCGTTTTTGTACTACCTCTGAATAAATAATGTGCACAGTAGGTTGGGTCAATTCCTTTTCACTTTGAAATATTTTCCGTGGTTACACTAAAACCAAGAATAATTCATTGGCTTTTTGTAAGGCAGCCGGATGTATTATGAAAAATAGGGGCGTTAACTGATTTATTGGGGGTGGGGGGGCAGTCTATAATGGGGGCCAGCGTGAAAAAGAAGGGACTCTTGGCCTTAGGGGTGATGGGAGAGTGTTTTCCATCTCAATCAGGAGCATTTCTCAAAAAATAAACAGGATCTCAGAAAAAGACCTTGTTCCAGTGTTTGTATTTGAATGCTCCATGGGTGAAGTCTGCCACACAGCAGAGGCTCCGAAGGGACACCCACATATAATTACCCATGGACAGAGCTTTGCCTCCGGTAAGTAAACCACCATAATGAACACAGCTCCTCGAATACATATTTGTTTTAAAAAATAAGTGAAACAGAACCATCCCAAAAAAGCCTGAAAATTGATTCCAGTGCAGGCTTTGTTTGGCTCCTGCTTCTGGCGCTGATTCCAGAGTTTAATATCTCCGGCAAGTTACTGCTTTGTCCCGGGTGCCAAGTTCTCTCAAACTGCTCTGGGCCCGCCGGTAGGAGAGACATGGTGATGCTTAGCTAATGTTTGTGTCCTTTAGTCCTTTGATATGTCTGTGGATGAAAAGAGCCACAGAAGGACAAATTCATTGTTAATAGCAGTGATTAACAGATTGGTTGTAGCTCCTTCTAATATTTCTACAGGTACCCCTCTGCAGCAGCATCTGAAATTTGTAAGGTTTTTTGCTTTAAAATTTGGTTAGTTTGGGGTTTGCTTTGTGAAAATATGTATTGGGGGAGGTTAGGCTTTGCAGAGGTGCCTCTGGAGCCACTCCTAGTGCTCCAACCCTTCCTTGGAAAAAGAGCATCGAGGAAATCCTGCCTGTCTGTCACACTAGGCAGTGAGGGACTGGGGTTTTTTTCTCCAGTTCTTTTTCAGTGTGAAATTTCCCCTTGAAGTTCAGTCTTCAGTGAGAGTCTAGTTTCATTTGGTCGTAAGAAACAATGTCAGTTCTAGCAAACTGAGGAGAATTTCTATGGTGGTGGAAAACAATGTTGCACACACTCCTGTGTACCAAGTTTATCCATCCAGAGAGGAAGAGCTTGATCCTGTAAAAGCAGCAGGAATTTGTTACAAGATCTGGGGGTACTTAGAATAAATTCCTCTGGTGATTTGTACCAAGCAGGGGTCAAGAAAGTGTTTTCTGAAAAAACATGAAGTATTTTGAGGATCATATAATTCTACTGTGCGATTAGTTTTGGATACCATCTTGGAAGTGCTACCAACTTTTGGGTACTTGCGAAAGCATCTCTTAATGTGAAGCTTAGCTTCCAAATAATTTAGCAAAGCAGAAATGACTGTGTGTGGAAGTGCCACTCCCTGCCCCCAGGCAATCAAGAAGCCATCTGTAAATTCAAGCCATGGACAAAATTCACGGGTCCAAACTTGAGACTTAATAGGGAAAGTGGTTGCTCCAACAGCTGGAGCAACCAACAGCCATTGGGTTTGATGTGAGGTCTCAAGACATTTGGCAAACCTTTGATTGTAGTGGAAAGATTAATGTGGGTCAATCTAGTTTTTACCGTGAAACTTCCAGATGATTCTAGAGATTATTAGTTTTGGAGATTTGTTGAGAGAATATCTCGCCCTGATTTCTGCAAGAAAATGGACCTTCCAAGCTGGATAACTAATATGACTGATAATAAGAGGGAATTAATGATACTTATTTGTTAAAGACTAGAAATAATGGTATTTATTTCCCCTTATTAATATTATTTGGATTTTATTTCTAAGGGAACATAAGTAGTAATAACAACAAACACATAGAATAAGTTGTGATCTCTGAGAAAAGCATGCCCAACCATCAGAAAAAATAGGGAATTTCTTAAATTGTGCTTCTGTTGGGATAGACAAGGATTGCATCATCCCGTGTAACAGAATGTATCCAAACGCAGATAGGGCCAGTAAACCCACACATTTCTGCCAACAGAGTTTCTGCTTAAATATCTTTATGGCAAGAAAGAATTCCATCTCACTGCTCAAGTCCTGGAACAAATTGGTCTCTAGTAGTAATTTTTCAGATGGGGAAATGACCTCAGACTGCCTCGAGACTTGGCAGGGTCAAGAGGATGCAGGAGAAAAGAAGGAGCCCTTGAGCAGGACCAAGGGCTGCTACCTCCTCTAGTGCTGCTTTGCGATGAAAGCTGTAGGGCTGAAGGGGGAAATTTCAGCATAAAAAACCCCGGCAATTTGCACTTTCAGCTCATGCCCTTGATGATTTTGTATCATCTGACTTTGGGGGGTCTGTTGTACCTGCCTCTGCATCCCCACCAGACATCTTTAGGCAGAAGCTTCCTGTCTATGTAAACCTCTTTTGCACCTACACTTTGGCAAAGGCTCAGTCTGTCATCTGTGAGGAGCACTATCCAAGCCTTGCTCCAAACATGTGACAGTGGTGGGACCATGCTGGTGGGTCTCATTGTTGGGGGACGGAAGCTTCTGCACAAAGATAAGCATGGGGGCTGATTTTTAGATAATTATGTAGTGGATAAGTGGTCATCAGAGTTTACCACAATCTTACTGGCCAGAGCAAGGTAGTGTTATGAGGAAGATCTATTGTTACTCTTGCCTAGTTGTCAGTAATATCATCTTCATGCCTGTGTCCTTCCAGAGTTGAAAACACCCTTCATATTGTGTACCAACAAGACTAATATTACTAACACCTTTTTGTGCAAAACCAGCTCCTTTCATTTAAAGTTGTCAGACTTGAAGGCCATGGAGGGTGGTAGAAAAGCTTAGAAGGTCTTACAGCTCCTGTTGTAGAGGTGAGGCTTCTGAAGAGCTGAGGACCAGGTTTCAGACCTTAGATATGGGATATAAAGCACAGTGAGGTTAGCAAAGTGTTGTGTGCCAAATCAAACACCCTAATTGAAATGTAGGCCAGTGCTGAGAATACATAGGGAAGTTTTGCTCTAATTGACCATTAAATTTCTACAGCACATCTGTGAAGGGAATGGGAAAACAAATTCCTGTCCACTGCTTGAAGTCTTCAGTATCCCCACCTTCCTGCTACTCCATCATTTGCCCACTGCATTTTAATTACTCAACAAGGAAGAATGTGTGCCTTGGCATGTGCAAGATTTAGCTAGAGTGTCACACCAGGAGCAGATTTGCGAGGGGATGCAGGGGCTTTAGGCTTTTCCTAAGCAACCTCAGTCTGTCCTGGGGATGCTGGTGGGACTAGATTTGTCCCTCACATAGTCTTATTGTCAGTCTACCAACCTCATCAGGTCACGGTGCCCCTTTCCTGAGGCTCACCAGTCTCATGGAGCATCAGCCCTTGGCACAGGGAAGTTTACCATGCTGAAAACGTTCACTTGCCAGTATAATTGACTAAAGCAACTAGATTTGCTAGAAAAGCAGCCAGGCATGCCCAGCAGATGCTATTCGAATTAGCTGAGAAGTAAAGTGATGAAAAATGAAACCAAACAATCTCTTTATTAAAGAAGAATGAGCTGGGCAATATTTGAGCAAAACCATCTCTTTCCATCTTCTGGGATGTGGTAGAGTCACTGTGCACCACAGTGGGCAGTGAATGAAGACAAGTCAGAAAGAAGAGTGGGGCAGGAAGGCTCCAATGGACAGAGTCTACCCCCCTTTTCTGTTTCCTTGGTGTGTATCACATCCAAGTCCTGGATGAGAGAGGGGCAAGCACTGAAGGCCACTTCAAAACCTGCAAGAACACAAGTTGAACAGCACATGAGCAACACAAGGAAAGCACTAAAGGACCAGAGAGAAAAAAGGCACTGGCTGCAAAATTTAAAAAACAAAAGAAAGAAAGACTTGAAACCTGGCAGTTTGTTGGCTGACTGAGCCAGCAAACAAGGTGATACCAAGTTTGGTTCTTGCTTGCTGATGGGTACAGAGAAAAGGTTGGGATATGGTCAGGATCAGACTGGGCTTGCACAGAGGAGAGAAATTCATGGAGCCTGACTCACCCCTGGTTCATGCTTTGCACAGTCTGTTCCAGCCTCTGCAGAGGAGGTGCAAGAAGTGCCAGTTCACGTGGTTGTGTAATACACTGGAGGAGGCTGAGTTCATCCCAGCAGCTGCCTGCAGTGACAATGAGGGTTTGCCTGGCATAAAGGAAGGACAAGACAGAAAAAGTAACCCCAGGGGAGGGGAAAAAAGTAGAAGTCAAAATGGTAATGGAGGGGTCACTACTGATGCTTTATGTGACGACTGCAAGGGTGAGTGGGGAGAACTGCACCTGGGAGCGCTCATGGTGCCCTGCAAAAGCATCTCCCATCCTCTAAACAGGATAAGAGCAAGTAAGTGCACTTTAATTAGAAACAGTATTCACTGTTACTTGCAGTGACTTTTAGCCCAAAAAGCATTAAATTCTTTGCATTTTCGATAGAAACTCCTCCCCAGGTTATCCATATTTTTCATTTTCAGAGCTAATGCAGATTTTCTGCTATTTCAGTCAGCAG
>NW_008238439.1:851673-864091 GCF_000691975.1 Corvus brachyrhynchos
GTTCCTGTTCATCATGGATACTATTTGAGGGGAAGTGGTTGCACATGCAGCTTCATGGAGCTGCAGAGGGTGAAAAATACTGTGTCTAGGCTGCCAGCTCAGTGCCAAGCTGCTGTCTGACGCGGTGAAAAGTTATATTGTGTCTTCTTCAGCTTTTAATACCTGGAATAACCAGCAGACCCTGGCAGATCAAGCTGCCGTGAAGGGGTCAGGGAGACATAATGAAACATCCATGAGGGAATAAGCATCCTGGCATTACACATGCATTTACACAGGTTTGCAGGGCAGCGAGCTCTTCCATATCTCACGTTATGTTAGCTGTTTATAAATTATTCCCTAAGTTTTATCACACACGCATATTCATTTTTAATGCTTAAATACACATTAAGAATAATTTTCCCTAAAGGATGATCCTTAATTCCATCAGGAGCAAAGCTAAGGAAATGATACATGCAAATTTGAGCAGGGGTTGGTACCATTAATCGCTGGCTTGTCTTCCTGGAGGGAACTTGCCAGTCCTGGGTCTGTCAGAGCTTGCAGCCTGGATGGGAGCCTAAAAGCCTTGGACGAAACCCTACCTGCATGCCAAAGGTCCTTAACTCCCCAAAGTTGCCACTCCCACACCCAAAGGAAAGTGCTTGAGCTCTCCCACTTTCCCACAAAGACTAAATCTTTCAATTGCCTCCCACACAAACCAAGGGAAAGGATAGAGCAAAATGCATTTTAATGAGCATTTGAATAATCATCGGGATGAGTACTTTTCTCTGACATAGCACCTTTTGTTCGAGCGATTTATAAACATCCATTAAGCCTGACAATTTCCCTGAAGGGTAATTCTTTTTTTTTTTATTCTCGGGAAGCGGAGAGCTGAGATTTGCTGGAGGATAGGGCAGGAAACTCATGGCAGGGCTGGAAATGGGAACCCTGCTTGCGGGATTTCCTCTCCCCCCTCCATAGGGTTTCCTCTTGGCTTGCTAATCGCTAAGCAAGATCTTGATGACCAGATGCTCATAGATAACATAGCTCAAATATTGCTTCCTCTCTGTAAATTGCATGCTGGCTTGGTTCAAAGGCCAAATCCTATTCCACCATTAGCTGGTGGCAGGGATCCTATCGAACTTCAGTGGCATGGAGGCCAAGCTGCAAGAGTTTGGGAAACAAAGCTAAATGCGTGAAAACTTTTGCAGCCAGACACAGTTGCAGAGCACAGTGTGGTTTAGAGCATTTTCTTTTACTTGAGAAAACCTGGAAAGCTTTAAATGAGACTGTTTCTAAAAGGAACATCCAGGAATTTTATCCAAAACCACTGGCAAGGCATTTCCCTCCCAAACAGCATGCACGTTCCAGGGTGCAGTGACAATATTTCTTGTCTGACATCGCCAGTTATATGGATTTATTTTCAGTAAAATAGAGTACTTCAGTTGTGTGATGGGCAAAAAAAGGTACTCTATAATTAAAAATGGGATTAGACAGAAAAATGAGATGTTAGGCAGATAATTAGGGAACTATTATAATTAGAATGTTCTTTTAAATCCCCTAGTAGCTTCTATTATGAAAGGGATGTCCTCTGATTAACTAATATTTCCTTTAAGTCGATATTTTTCCTCTTCCTTTTGGACAGGAAAGCTTGAATTGAATGACTTCACCTTAAAAAATTACAGTTTACTGGGGCCCAAGTTTTCCTTGTAACAAGCCAGTTTTGCTCAGGAAAAAAGACCAATATTGGGGTTGAAAGTGGCAGAGAAGATTTTACTAGTAAGCTTATTAAATTGCTTCTCTCCTCTATTAAATACAATCTTATTTATAGACAGTATTTAGTATTCTTCGTATTGAGCCTTTAAGAGAAATTATTGCTGTTAGAGCAGTGATAGCCTTAGATTAAATTTTTATTCATGCAGGTTTTATACAAACGAAACTGCTGCATATTTCTACATGAAGTAGAAAGCTGTGTGGGTTTTGAAAGGATGGGGAGCTTCAGTGAGAGCTGTCTGACAGCTGCTGTTGATGAACACAAACCAACAAGCCTCTCAGAAGCTGCTTGTCTCTCCCAGGCTCTTTGGCAGGGAGTACAGAAGGACAGAGGTCAGTCCCACTTCTTACAGCCCCATAAATCAAGTCAGTACATTTGTAAGTGTGTTAAAACTGGGGGGCATGAGAGGATAAGCTGTTCTGTTCCCCTCACCTGAGCCTTTTCAGGTGTTGGTTTGCAGGGAACTTCTGTGAGAAAGCGTCATATGCGAACAGGGAAAAATGGAAAAGGAAGATAACTTGCTGAAAGTGCAGACTCCCTTTTTTTTTCATTAAGTCTAAAATTTTAGGAATTGAGAGAGAAGTGAGTGCAAAAGTTCATTTTGATTGCAAAGGCCAAATGTTGCCTCTTATTCATAAAAGTAGGTGGGGAAGGCAGAGGAGGAAACAGCCTGAAGTCCAGGCCCAGCACTGATGCATGTTTCTGTATTGCTGTATTTGGGCAAACAAGACTCCTGTTCTTTCACCTAAAAACCAAAAAAGCAGATGGAAAATTGCTTTATTCAGGGTCAAGAACCTTGGCATCCATCTGCAGATATAAAGATAACTTACTGAAAAAGCCATTTGTGGTACATCTGATTCCAGTTTACTGGACATAATGTTGAGAGAAACGCTCAGAAAAATGATTTGAAATAGCCAAATGGTCAGGGAAAGGATGAAAATAACCCCAAATATAGTACACAAGTCCGGGAGCAAGCAGCCTAGGGAAGATGTGCCCTGCCTAAGGTTAGAGACCCCCAAGCCTGACATGGGCATTGCTGCATGAGCAGTAAAAAAGGCTGGAATAAATTTTTCCAGTATGATAAGTGGCAAGAGTGTCCCAGCATACTATTTCTGGAAGGAAGCATCTCTTCAGGGTGTCTTAAAGAACTAGGCATGTGAAGATCATCTCTGAAGCCCCAGAGATCATCAGTGCCCCAACACTGCAGGAGCAGGCTCACAGGCACTGCGCTGCCACGTCTACCTGCTCAGTAACCAGGGAAAAGAAATGAAATGCCAGTGATGGGAGGGGCTGAAAAGATACCACTTGACTGCCAGTGAGGCTGAAGGAGGGACCCAGGGGCAAGGGTCCATCCAAAGATGGGAAACCCTCAGAGGCAGAGACGGCCTGGCTTGATGCATACACTGGTTATGTGGAGAAGCAGCAGCTCTGCTGCCTAGCAGAGCACCATGCGATGATTTTTGGCCTTTCTCCATGGATCTGATGGACTGGTGGGCACGAGCCCTTTGTTGGGGTCAAAGGGACCAGACAATAATGGTCTAACAGCAAAGCTTCCTGACTTAGTGCTCTTGCTGGAGGAGACGGCCACACCAACAAAATCATCCAGGACCATATTCGTGGTGACCATGCAGACTCTGGAAGGAGAAACACCAAGCTAAACTGCAGAGATGCTGATGCCAGGGTGGGCTGGGGTCATCTGATGTCTCCTGACATCCCATGCTGAATGCTGACATACCAGTCAGGAGAGAAACACCCAAACTAAAGGGAGTGAACAGAGTTTTGTGATTCAAAGCTGTGGCCTCCTGCCCTATATTTGCAGGATGGAGGTCACAAAGGAATGTGAACTGGTTTTCCTTAATCCTCTGAAAAATATCTGGGCTTCTCCCTCCTGCAGAAAAGAGCCATTTGGCCTAATGATACCTTCCAGCTCTGCAGTGCCGCTCAGCCAAGATGCTGAAGCATTTTAGATGTCTTAATTCATCCTTTCAGCAAATAGCCAAGCCTCTGCACAGCAAAGTGCTCACGTTAACAGTACAGCACAATGGGGAAAATACAGTATAGAAAAATATGATGAGTTTATGTCTTTTATGTCTTATACTGCAAACACATAAAAACAATTAGGGTTTGGAGAATATTTTTTAAAAGCAAAGAGAATGATTGGCAAGGCAGAGAAAATAAATATTATACCCTTGAGAGGGCTAGGGATATATTATTTTTCCAATTTTACAGAAGAGAAATGCCAGATCAAAATTACTTTCCCAAGATCACACAGGGTGATCCTGCCACCTTTTCTATTGAGTAGTTCTTACTCAAGGGTTTGTCTGTCTTTGTGCCCAAAGACCTCCTTTAAAGGCTGCTATCCAGTGGTGTAAATTTACAGTGTATTAGCTACTCTATATTTATTCCCCACATAAATATCTCTTCAAAGTGAGCTGCCTCACCCAAAGGCACTTTCAGAAGTGTAAGGGCAGCGATAATGCTGCTAAAAGAATTAACACTGTCCCACATAATTAGCGGTAATTAGTACTGGTTAGGACAGGAGTTAATGCACACTAGTGGACATAAATTCTGCCTTTGTGTCCCTGTGCTGACATAAAACCAGCCTGGGAATAAGATGCCACTGGGTGAGAAAGTGAAGGGACCATGTTGATTATCTGATGCCTCGTGATGCTGGAGCTCAAATTCTCTTTATTCCAGACCTTTCTTCCCATCATGAAAGCTTGCACCCTCTTTTCATCAAGAGAGCAGTTCTACCAGTGATCCCAGTGGTATTTGATAACTCATCATTTCTCTGGGTCTTGGGCGAAAAAGAATACCTGAGTGTTAAAACCCGGCCACTGCCAGCCAAGTACCTTCAGGGATTGTTTCACAGCTTCTCACTCTGGGGTTAACTATTTATGGCAGCAAAACTAAATTACAGGCTCAACAGCAAAGAAAACCAACCAGAAAAAGGCAGTTACCAAAATGATTGTCATAAAAATAAATTCAGGTTATCCCCTCCTGCAGGTGAGAAGCTAGTGGGGTGACAGATGACTTTGCATAGGAAGGAGGATGGGGGCATGGGTACAAGTGCCAGTGCACATCTGGCATGCACATGAATTCAGGACACCACAGCAAACTGCTTGGGAAGTGGTTGGGAATCGAAGAACTGAGCATGTAGAGAAGGTACTTCCCTAATTCTTCACATATATTTTATTTCAAACTGTTTTCCACAATTTGTCTGAGGTCAGAACAGTCCTCCTTGTGGAAGGACTTGAAGTTTTAAAGAAAATATGGATTACACAAAATCAGCTGGCTACAAAAACTCTCCTCCTTCTTTCCATCCGTCCTTCCTTCCTTTGAGGATGATTTGACATAGCCATCAATAGTTATAAGTACTTGAAAGGGAAAAACTTAGTAAAGTGGAGGTAATCTCTTGGGCTGAAACCCCTCATTTTTACACTAGACAACTGCTGTACTTATTGGGTTCAGGAAAATTACTTCACAAACACATGCAGAGTCTCAAGTTATAATCACAAAGAAAAATGACCTTTTCTAACATAGAGACTGCCCACTTCAGCTCCTTGGAACAGCCATTGAGAGCTGGCTTTTACTGGGGGTTGAAGGATGTGCAGGCTGAATTGCCGTAGGTGCTGAGACTGAGTCTGATTTCCAGCATCACTGAGATCCATCTGCTTCTACAGTCTTCACCCAGACCTGCTGGAGCTGAACACCATTCATAATCAGGGCCCAGCTGGTCTCTAGAAAAAGGCCTTTTCCAAGCATAAAAATTATTTGAAGTGTAATTTCAAGTTCACTTTCTAAAATGCAGAGGTAAACCCCTGTATAGACACTTACTTTGATTTAACCTGATCTTGCATCAATTTTGATGATGCGGGATTAATTTGAGATAAACAAACAGAAAGTGCTTGTAAATTGAAATTTTTAATTTTTTTTTTTTTATTCTGGGTTCACCTTAGCTAGATTAAGGATTCAACTGAAGTTAAAACTGGCATATTTTTATTTCAGCTAGATTTGTCTAGAAACCTGGGGGTCGGTTTGTGCCAGCTCATTGGGCGCTTGTAAATGGATTTCATTTTGATCAAAGAGGCAGTGTGATTCTCAGCCCACTGGAGAGGGACCCCCAAGGTGACGTCAGCCAAGGGAAGAGTCACCGACAGCAGCAAATGTGTCACAGAAGAACTTCAAAGCAGGATCCACAGGCAACCTTGGCTAGGAGCAGGGAACAGATCCAAGGGAAAACATGAGGCAGGCTGGCTTGGCATCCTAAACAAAATCTATATTAAGAGACAGGCAGGTAAGAAGGACTTTATGAAAAGCACTGGAAAGTGGAAAGAGGGAATGGAATAAACTACATGCCCAGAGCAGCAAGTGGTCCCGTGATGGAGTTTCTTAGGAGGTCTCTTACTTGAAACACTGGGGGTTTTTAACACATTTATGAGGTAAAGTTCCTCTGAGAGTTAGTCGTTGTTTGTGATGGTCTTGGCATGTGTTTGGAGGAACAGACAAACCCATTGGGCAGTGAAAAAGCAATCAGTGGAGGTGAAAACCCTCTATGGGACATAGCACAGCTGCAGGACAGACCAGAAGACCAAGCACAGAATGTGCGTCAAGCCACGTTTTATATTCTTGGTGCCAACACTGCCACTTTTGGAGAGTATTATGTGGCACATAGCTCTGGGAGGAGCCACCTGAGTCAAGAAGGCAAGAGATCCTTTTGAGTGGTCCCTCATGGAAGAGACTGGCCCTGCATCCCAAAGGCCAGAAGAAGAAACGAGGTGGTTACCTGCCTCCTGACCCAACAAGGACAATGAAGGTGACATAAGGATGTCTAGTGAAGTGCTGCTGATGGACCTCAGCCTACATGAAACCAGTAATGAAATATTTGGGATGATCGCAGCTCTTCTGAAAAAATGTGAAGAGAACTGCAAACATATGGAACTGCTGTAAAAGCCTCTAGTGTGGAGACATGCAGAAAGAGAAAGCATATTGCTCACAAGTTTGCCAAACCAGTAGGGAGGGAGGAGGAGGTGGCATTGCCAGGTATGGAAACCCAGGGCAGAAAGGCACCAGCCTCTTGAGTTCAGTGAGGCAGAGCAGAATTTCAACTGTGTGGGGAAGTCAGAGGGTGGAGCTTTCCACTAAGTTATAGACCCAACATATGCTTCTAATAGAGAAGCTAAAGCAGAAGCTAGGGTTACTGCAAGGCTGGGTATACTAATGAATCAAATTGTCTCTACACGACTTCAAAGGCTTTGGGAAGAAGCAAGAATAACTAGAAATGTAGCACTAATGGTAAGGACAATGTGGCTGGCACTGGTTAAACCCAGCTAGGGTCACTTCATCAGCAGAGAGGCAAACTGTGGATGGAAAAGGATGGAAAAAAGTGGATCTGGTGGTGCTGTACAGCAGAGGAGAGGGAAGAGTTGTGTCCTCAAGTTTGGTGAGAATAAATGCAAGGCAGAATGGGTTTGGTACACAAATGAGGTGAGAAGTGCAGTAATAAAATTTGAAGGGGATCAAGTAAGAAGCATTTCAAATAGTAGCAAGGACAGGAAAATAATAGAAAGGGTTACAGCTGATCAGCAATGTAGAAAACTATAATAAACTTCAACTTGGACACATAAAAGGAAAAATATGATCTTGGATGATATCGGAAAAATAATTTAAAGCAAGATATTCTGTGGGGGGAGAGCTCTGGGTAAGGTCCAAAGTTTCTGTTTATGAGTTAATGAAGAGACGGGTGGGAACAGCTTGTCTTTGAGCAGAGGCCCCAGAGGCAAAGCATCTCGCCTTTGCTTCTTGCACCATCGCATTTTCTTGGTTGAGGCCCTTGAAAACTTTCTGTGTTTCAAGTGCTCTGTCATGGAATGAGGATTTCCTGTCGAGCACACATGCTCATAAGATGTTCAGCTGCTACAGTGGCACCCCCTAAACCACAAGCTGTCACATATTATTTGGGTGAGTGGTCCCATTTCAGGGGATGCACTTGAGGGAGATCAAACTGAAAGGGATGCTGAAAGGGATGTTAGAAATGGAGAGGAGGATTGAAGTGATAGATGGTTTAGTGCATCTGCATGGTATCTCATAAACTGCACTCTTTTCTGGTTATGTTTGCATCTGCAGAGTCATAAAAGTAGTGTTTTGAGGCAAGAAGAGGGGTGAGGCAAAGAATTCAGAGTCCCCAAAATCCCCCGGGAACTGCTTGGGTGGGTAGAGCCTGCTGACATGCTTTAATTGGCTCCACCATGGAGGGATTCAGAGCTACTTTGGTCATGGCCACATGTGCTGTGATGCATATCTGCCTTCAGACACCACCCTTTTCAAAAGGTGACTCAGGCGCTTTATCCCAGTGACTTGCAATAAGAGTTGGCTGGTAGGCAACACCTCATTCACTGAAGATGGTTTATATCTCTTGCAGAAATTAGGTGCCAAATTTTCAATGGACTGTGGTCACTGTTGTGTTGAGAGAAGAAAAAAAATGTCTTTGGAAATTTGAACTGAGAAGTTGAATGCGGGATAGTCCTCCTCAAAGCCCTCTCAACTAAAAGAGAGAGTACTTAATTGATCTAAATTCTGCTAAATGCAAGGAAATAGCATTGCAGGAGAGCTGAGCTGATGATTCTATGAGATACTTCTTTGGTTCCACGTAAAAAGTACTTCCTTTCCAGAGTCTGTGTGTCTATCTGATTTCGTGTCTTCTTCCCACAACTAAGTTGAAGATAAGAGCAGGAAAGCACTTTTTAAAAGTGTAATTACAGCTTTTCAGGGAAAGCTAGCATCCTCGAGGTTAAAAAAGTGCTCTGGTGGGGTAAGCTGAAAGAAAACATTCTCTTGATAAATCCTGGTGGATTATTCTGACTGCAGTTTCCTCTTGACAGCTGTAGATCCCAGCAGATCTTTTACATGAGCCCTTTAATCAAGTCACAGAAAGTGACTTTTAGCATCATGTCATTATGAAGGATGTTCAGCAGCCCCGGACCATTGGAGTTTCCTGTCTGAAACCAGTGCCTGAGCCTGGCTCAGTCCCTGTGCATCTCTGTCCCCTCACTGCAGACCTGCAAGGCCTGCATGGAGCATTCAGGCCAAGCCAGGACAGGCAGCTGCCCCCACTGTGGCTGCCGGGCTGTGGAGGAGGAGATGCTGCTCCTGCCTTGTGGGAGGCCCAGGGCTCAGGAGGCAGCCCCTGGGTCTGGGGCCCCTCCGAGGGGATGCTTGCTCTGCTCAGAGGAAAGTGCAGCTTTCTGTGCCTCCCTCCCTGATTCCCCTCCTTCTCTCCTTCACTTTTTTTCCCCTTCCCTGCCTGCTTCTCACAGCTGCTGCCTTGGGGACGTAGCCTTGGTGAGGGAGGAGGCCGCCTTCCCCTATAAGGCTCAAGGGCGAGGGCAGCTGCCTCTGCAGGATGGAGAGGGGCGGCAGTGGGATGAGCACACCTATCCTTGGAGGCAAAGCCCAGCTTTCTGGCTGGGGGCTGATGTGACTTGTGGGGCACTGCTGTGAGTGGGGAGGTGTGGGGAAAGGGGAGCGCCACGTTTGAGTGCCTCTCCTCTAAGGGAGGTTTTAAAAATGGTTAACAAGGAGGGTTTTTCCTAAGTTGTCCTTAGAGCAGTCCTTCATTGTGCATGCACACACACGTACCCACAGAGGCTTTTCTCACAGACATCACAGCTGGCCAAAAATTTTCCAAGGCAGCTCAGAGAGACACATATATCCATGCACTCACCTCTCAGACTCTGAAGTGTGTGACAGCCACCCATCCTGTTGTCACCCACGCTACTGCAGATCCTCTCTGCTTCCCTGCACTCGTGTGCACCAAATTGGATCCAAACTGCTTAGAGATGAGCCACTTGTGCCCAAAGAAACGCTACAAAACGAGGGAGCAAGAGCAACTGGAAGCTCTTTTGCAGCTCCCCCCACCCCCGCATTTTTTTCTTTCTTGCCGAGGGAATTGTTTGCGGGTGGAAGAGAGGGATGTTTAAATAGCTCCGCAGATCCATTTAGTAAAGTCAATATGCAATTATGCAAAAGCCTGTGATAATACACGCCTAGATGCAGATAGCAGCGGTCGGAGCTGTCCTGGGGGGAACAGCGGGCAGCTGGTAGCTCTCGGGACGGGGGTTTGCAGGGACCCTGACATGCTCCCCTGCCTCCCCAACCCCTTCAGCCCAGGCACAGGTCGGTGCCTGGGGCTGGCGGGGCTGAGGATCCCGGGAACGCCACGAGCCCCGTTCCGCACGGCGCTGCCGGGCGCAGGGCTCTGCTTCTTATTTTCCTTTATTTTTCTAGTTTATAAAGCGTGATTGGTTTGCACCCGATTTTTTCTAGATGATATCGTTTGCGGGAAGCCCCCTCAGAGAGTTCCGAGCCTGCAGAGAGCGCCGGGTTCCCTCCCATCCCACCGGGCTGAATAGTCCCAGATCCCCGCTCTGATGAATGCTCATCCTCCGCGATCGGCTGTAATGGGCTCATTAGCCAAGCTGCAGATGGACTTAGGTAACAGGAATGGAGCAATAGTGAAAATTAGTTTGGAGGGAAATATCAAATCGAAAAGCTCTGACAAAACTCCGCTTTGCTCTAGTTCAGCCTAGGTACTGTCAGACACCAATATTCAATTCTCTGTCACTTCACATTGAGCTTTTATTTTGTTACTCTCTAATTTGCTTCTTGTACAATGTTGCAAGTATTTTCAGACTCATTTGAAAGGGTAAAACACTTCGTTCAACTTTTCAGAAGAGTGGCCTTCGACACTAGGGACACGCAATCATTTAATTTCTGCTTTATGTACACTGAGGAAAGTATTTGTAATACCTTCATGATAAAAATAAAATAAAATAAAAATTAAAAGATCAGGCAGGTTGTTGTTTCCTTCAAAGACAGCAATTTTACCCGCAGAGATGAACTGGGGGCTGAATTTAGCCCAGCAGAAGTGGGACAAGTCTCCAGAATAAAAGAAAAAGTATCGAATATTTTAGACTAATTTCACCCTCTGTTGAACTCTGGCAAGTGGCTCTGAAGGCAAAGAGCTGTCGGAGCTGGTCTGCTACAAGTGGCAGGAGGGTTTGTTTGTACCTTCATTTAACCTGTTAAAAGAAATCCCCACTATTGTTCAGCTACGTGGGTGTCTCCGGCTTTTTAGGCTACGTGCGGGCATATGTGTGACTGAGAATAGGCGCTTAGAGATCTTTGCTTTAAAACACTCCTTGGAGTTCACGTAGACCACTAGATTTTTATCTGCGTGTCCAGTCGGCTGCTGCCACTGTCTGGAAATACGGCAGAGGCTTTGCATTTCACAGCCCTTCTGCGGCTCTCGCCTCGTAAAAGTCAAGAGTTTTGTTAGAAGTTTGGGGTTTGGGGTTTTTTTTAACAAAAACCCACTTTTTCCCCCTCTTTTTAAAAAATCTCTTCTTGCGCTTTGTATTTTTGAGGAGAGCATTCCAGGCGCCACGGGACCGGAGAAGCAAGTGGCAGGGAGAGGGGGGGGGGGGAGAGGCTGCATCTGCCTGGGAGCACCCGCGGCTCGGGCACGGGCAAAGGTTCGGGAGCTTAAAACAGCAACGTCATTGCTTCCTCTAAACCGAGACTAACGCTGGGCCGGCGTAAACTCCCCTCCTGCTGCTCCACCAAGGAGTGGCATCAAAGTGATTGCCTCCGCTGCCCTCCGAGAGCATCATCGGGGTGGGAGCTGCCCGGATTGGGATCTCCCTCTGCCCACAGGCTGCAGCCCGCTGGTGGCAGGGGAAACGTTTTTAAACCATTCGCAAATATTTACACCCTTTAAAAAAAAAAAAAAAAAGAAAATTCCTCTTTCCTACATATCTAGCTAATGTCCAACTGCCCCGCACAGGTAAACTCAAACCATCTTTACCGTATCATTGCTCCACGCTCTGCAGTCAGTAAAACCCTAAACACCAAAAAGTGGAGTTTTTATACAATTATACAGGTGTAGCCGAAGGAAAAAATAAGTGTCTCTACAGCTTTTCCGTCTGGGGGTCGCTTCTTTTTCTTTTTTTTTTTTCTTTTTTTTTTTTTTTCGGAGCAATTGGGCGTCTCCGACCCCTCCAAATTGCCGAAAACTGAACTTTTCTCTTGCAGGAAATTTGGAAGCGTTTCTGGCTGTAGTTTTCCCGTCTCCCAGTAGACGGCACAACAGCTCAATCCTTGGGATGCAGAACAGCCCAGCGACTTTTCTTTTTTCCCTTTTTTTTGGAATTAAGCAACCACAGTTTTATCCAGCAATTTCTTTTACTGTTATTATTATTATTTAATTCAACGAGAAGTCGAGGAATATCGACAGGAAATAAAGCGTTTGGCATAGGCAGGGAATACAGAAGTGCCCGGGGGCAGATGGGCTAAAGGCAGGGACCGTCGCGAACCCCAGCACGGAGCAGTGTTTCTAAATTAAAGCAAACGAACTTGTAGAACCTATATCGTGTAAGAAAAAAAAACCCCTCAACAACCCCAACACGATGGTGTTGCCGGTTCAGGCGTTAGTCTACGGATTTTAGGCTGAAATTTCTATTTGTAGTGTGAAATAGGAAGGACAGGGCTCAGGTCGGCTCTGCGCTGCCTTGCCCGGGCTACCCCGAGGTGCCACCGCGGGGAAAACCTGGCAGATGTCTCAACTTTTGTCCCTGAAAGACTCCTTTTGTGCGCGGGTGCCTTCACTCC
>NW_008238439.1:864323-867434 GCF_000691975.1 Corvus brachyrhynchos
CCCGCCCCCCGCGGACTCCCGGGCCGCGGGGTGGCCGCGGCACCCAGGGCCCGAGCTGTGCCGGCGGTGGGCGCGGGGCAGCCCCGGCTGACCTCGGGCTGACTCTCCGGACGGACCCGCCGCTCTTTTGTTTTCTGCATCGGGAGCCAGCAAACAAACTCCCCAAATCCTGGCGCTGCGCTTCATCTGCGCGCTTAAATCCCTCGCACTTGAACTCCTTTTATCATCGCCCGCACCCCCCCCCGCACACCACACACCAAAGATCTGACCTAATAGGCTCCAAACAAGTGCGGGTTTCCCCCCCACCCCCGTCCCTCCTTCAGCCGTTCCATCAGGCTCTGATTTTTCGGGTATCTCCGCACGTATCGTTCCCCCCCCTTCCTTATCTGAAGCATTCCTGGGTTATCTCCCGGTCGCCTTTCCAATGCTTTCTTCTGCGGTTTCTTGTTTGTTTCGCTCTTCTGGTTGTTCCTATTTCAGTTTTCAAATTTCAGTATTAATGGTGAAAAAGCACACTTGGATGCTAATTCTGCCCCCTTCGCCCGGCCCCCCCTCCCAAATCCCTGCTAGGAAGGCGGCAGGGAAGCCAGCTAGAAACCATTTGATTGTTCCTAGGTATGACTAATTCTTTCCTTAAGCTGGGAAATTCAGCCTGATTAAAATCCTCATTTATTATCCGATAAGCAAATGGACCCAGATTCCACCTTGTGGAGGAGGCTTCCTTGCTCCCCAGACGCCTTTTTTTTGCCTCAGCTCTGTGGATCCCTTCGCCAAAGGCCCAGCCGCGGTCTGAGGGGGCCGCGCAGCAGCGCGTAGAGGCGCGCAGCGCTCCGCAGCGAGGCCGCTGCCCGGCCCGCCGCACCCACCAGACCCCCTTGCTCTTTCCGTATTGTTTTTCTCCTATCCCTATATTCCCCCGCCCCTCATCCTTTCCACCAGGCGATGGACAAGCTTAAATAGATTCCCGCAAAACAGCAAGTTTTTGGAGGAAAAAAAAACCAAACCAACAAAAAAACCCCAAAACAGAGCGGCTTTCCTAAAAAGGCGGCTGGGCGAGATGCAGCGCAGCGCATCCGCCGCGGCAGGAGTTTACCGGGATAGCGCGGATTTGGCCGTTTATTTTTTCCCGTTTAATAGATGATCGATTGCTGTCCGGATTAGCCCTCTTTTTTTTTTTCTTTTCTTTTTTTTTTTTTTTTTTTTAGTTTTTTTTTTTTTTTTTTCTTTCTTTCTTTTTTCTGGCCGGCCTCTCGCGGGCGGAGCGGCGAGCTGAGCAGTTCCTCACAGCCAGCCCTAAGAGTAATAACTGTTTGCTAATTGTAAAATCCTTATCCAGGATGAGGTTTGGGCAAACAATTTGTAGGGCTGTAATTACATTGTAAAAGTGTTTCGGGCTGGGTTGCGCTGAATTAAGCTCATAAAGGCCTTGTGGAGACGCTGAAAAGGGGTCTTTTGAGGTTTTTTTTCCTTTTTTTTTTTTTTAACAGTGGAAAGCACAAATTCTTTCTCAAGGAGGCTAAAATTCTTATTAATTTTGCATTAAAAACATCTGAACTAAACCATTTGCTTCCTATCTTCCCATGAGCTAGGCAGTGCCATTTAAATTACCAAGTACGAGTTGAGTTGCAAGGAGCCAATCTACAACCAGGTAGAATTTGACACTAGCATTCAGGACCGGGTGTGTCATTTATTTAAGAGATGACTGCCATGTCACACCTGTATTATTATCTGGCAAGATGAAAGCAAATTTTTTTCCACTTCCATCCCTTTTTCAGGGCCATACCGCCAAAGGCAGTATGCTGTGATCTCAAAATGGGAATGTAATTTCTTCCGGGACACTAAGCTCATTGGGAAAAAAACCCCAGGAACCTCTGCAATCCATTCAATTTGTTAGCAACATCCTAATATAAACTTTCTGTTCAATGCCGTAAGAGTTTAAAAAAAAATAATCCAGTCATATTGAGGAACAAGGCACGAATTGTAATGTAAGAACAGTTAACAAGGAGGGAGATACTAATTTATGTTTATGTCATTCAGAAATGTAATTAATTCCTTGCAAACATATTTCCTTGCTACCACTTTTTCTATTACAAGGATTAAGCACCAGGAAGAACAGCAGCACAGAGAACAGGGAAGAAAAGAGGGTGCAATTCCTGAACATCACAGGAATTCTGGAAACTACCTAGGGAGAAATTGACATAAAATTAGAGAAGTTACTCCTGTATATTTTCTGGTTTTCATTGTTATTACAAGAAACTTAGAAAAAGCTGCAAAGAGGACTGATGTCAGAGACATTTTTTGCATTAGAGGTAATAGAACACTGCATTTTTTCCTGCCAATCATCTTTCTGCCTTTAAGGACAGACTTCATTTTATTCCTATATAGACACCTATGTTGCCTTCTGGGTTTTTTCTGATCTTGCTACTTAATAGACATTTTAAAAACAATATACACATACACAGAAAATACTGTTTAGATGTATATAAACAACATTTCCTACTTAGGATGCCTCAGAAGTGTTTTTCTGCAGAAAAAGCTTGAGTATTCACTACAGAGCTATTCGTTGCATAAATTGTATTTACTTATATAAGCTGAATTAGGCATAAACTTTTTTAACCTATTGTACAGGATAACTATACTAGAAGAACATGCTCCAGGGGCAAAGAAGTGACCTCTCTGTAGCTGACAACACTTCTACAAGGCTGACTTTCACAACTGCTGCTGACACAAATGCAGTCATTGTCATAGCAAAATCTTAGCTTTCAGCCCTCTAAGAGGAAGGAAACAAAAACCCCAAGAGATTTCTTTTACCATGTTTCACATTGGGAAAAACACACACCAGTTTTCCTTCTAAATTTGATGGGGTAAGAAGCATTTAAGATGGTAAAAAGGAAAAAAAAAAGCACAGGTATAAAAATAATCTTTGCTTTTAAAAAAAAACAATCACACTTCTCCAAGGAATTTAACATATCAAAAGCAACAGGAGAGCCGGCGCGTTAGCGAGCCTTTTTAATTTTTAATTTTTCCCCCTCCTTCTCCTCCTCCCTCGATTTTTAAATTTTTTTTCTTTTTTCTAAATTTTTATTCTTTTTTTTTTTTTTTTTTTTTTTT
>NW_008238439.1:867509-869270 GCF_000691975.1 Corvus brachyrhynchos
TCGGTCATCCCCCTCCTTGACACCCTCGCCTGTGATTGACAGCCGGAGTGGCAAAAAGCCATGAGACTTGGTAGTTGGGTTTGAGGGGCACTTTAAAAAAAAAAAAAAAAAAGAGAAAAAAAAACTGATTTGGGGAAAGGATATTTGCTTTCGCCCCGCTGCTGTCTTGGAAACGAGAGGGGGAGAGTAAGAGAGAGAGACAGGGAGAGAGGGAAGAAAGAAAGAAAAAAGAAGGAAGGAAGGAGGGAGAGCTGATTTTTTTTCTTCTAATTTTTTTTTCTCCTTTTTTAATGCTGAGTTACCGTATCGCTTCGCTGAGATCCAGCAAGCCGAAGATTTTACTCGATTGCTTCCATTGCTGGAGACGCTAAGGGATTTTTGCCTTTTTTTGGGGGGTGAGGGGGGGGGAACTTCGCGTTTCTTTCTTTTCACACTGGCCTTAAAGAGGATATATTAGAAGTTGAAGTAGGAAGGGAGCAAGCAGGCCGATGGCGCAAAGGGTACGTATGATTAAAAAAAAATGGATTTCAAATGTGAAATAATATTGAAACGTGGCTGACAGAGACGCTGCGAAAAAAGTTTCTTTTTTTTTTTTTTTTTTTTTTTTTTTTTTTCTCCTTTTTGGAGTAGGGGCACAAAGCGGTGTCCTGTAGCGGAAGGATTTATCAGTTGTACTTGCAGGCTTAAAACCTGTGTATATTGCTATTTTCTTGATTCTTTTACTCCCCATCCCGGAGCTCTCAGGGAAGAGGCAAGCTTTCTATACATTAATGACATGCAGGCATGTAAGTGAATATGTCCGAGCCTCTGTATTTGTTGGTTTTGTAGCTCTAGTCCTACCAATGCCTTTTTTAAAATCACCAGTGCTTGAAATATTTGAATGTGTGCATGTCTCTGAGCATTTTGCTGTGTTAGTGATGATATACCGCTTCACTTTCAGAAGATAAGTTCTGGTTGGGAGTAAGCACAACTTTTTTTTTCTTCTTTTACCTCCTTTTTTTCTCACCCCTTTTTTTAATATATATTCTGTCCCAAAAGGTGCAGTGCAGTGGGCAACCCCCCCCACTCCTTTAGAAAGAAAGTGACTTTAATTTGAATTGGAGGGTAGCAGCATTCACTGCTATTTGTATTGTTGTTTCTATTTTGATTGCGATCTCTTTTTTTTTTTTTTTTTCCTTCTAACTACATCCTAAATTGAAGTTTTGAGAAAAAAAATAAATCAGCTGTAGCCGGGTGAACAGGGATTTGGGGAAGGAGAAAAGCCCTGAAAAGATGTTTTGTTGCCTAATTTGCCTGCCGCCGTCCGAGAGCTGGTTGGGAAAGAAAGTTCCTCTGCTGACAACTTGCCTTTTACTCTTTCGGTCCAAGCAAGTGTCAGGGATCTTTAAAAGTGTTTATTCACACCTTCGCTTTTAATAGATGAAAAGTGGCCGTTTCCCCCGCTGCCTGGGAACCGCGGTAGCTTTCGCTCCTTAATCTTTAACAAAGAAAACCCTTAAAAAAAAAAAAAGAAAGAAAGAAAAAAAAAGAGGCATTCCCAAAATCCCGAGAGCCCGGGCGAACGTTTCCAGCTTTTCGGCTTTAAAAGTTGCGTTCGCGTGGAATTGCTGGAAATCCGCAAATCGCTTCTTCTGGTTTTTGGTTTTGTTCTGTTTTTTTTTTTTACCGCTGCTGAAGTTTTTGCATCCTCGCTGGGTGAGGTACCTGACTTCTTATCAGCGGGAAAAAGTTAAGCGGAGGGAAATTTGGACTCAGGGAACC
>NW_008238439.1:869562-876237 GCF_000691975.1 Corvus brachyrhynchos
CCACGGGCCGCCGCTCCACTCGCACCAGTACCCGCACGCCGCCCACGCCAACGCCATGCCCCCCGCCATGGGCGCCTCCGTCAACGACGCCCTCAAGAGAGATAAAGATGCCATCTACGGGTAGGTGCCGCGCAGGGCTCCGGGCAACCTGCGCGGGATGGAGCGGGGGGCAGTGTGGGCTGCGCGGGGAGGGGAAGGGCGGGATGGGGAGCACTGCGCGGAAAAGGGCCGCGTTCTTAATTCTGTGTCGTTACTGTTTTAGGAGGCGGGGGGGGGAGAGGGTTGGGGTACCCCTGGCACGGGGAGCCGCGTGGGCTCGGGTAAAAAGGAGCTTGCTGGAGGGGTGGCAGGCATCACCGCGGGAGGAAGAGGAGAATAATATTCCCAGGGCACAGCCTGCGCCGGGTGGTAAATCTCTGCAGGGAGTTTTGGAGCAGGGCGAGTTTGGAGAGCTTTGCCCAACTTTCCACCTTGTTCGTCTTTCCTTGTGCTATGAAGGAGAGAACTCAAGAGCTGCTTCTCTCAAGTCTTTAAATTTTTAAATTTTCTTTTTTTTAAAAACCTTTTATCTGACAGCATTGAATGTTTCTCAGTGTGGCAACTTGTAAAGCAGTTTCTAGGCCATTGCGATGGGAGCTGACGGGGTTACATTGAGCGCAGATGCTTTTAAAATGTATCTGCCCAGCTGGAGTTTGAAGGGAAGTTTAAGAGCCTTTAAAAATCACTCTCGGGACAGTGAGGAGAAGGGGGAGGAAAACAAAATTCATGGAGTTTGGTTTCTTTATCGGTTTGTCAGAAATCTGAAGGGTTGGTTAAAACTCGGTGGTGTACGGTACCCAGAAGGGAAAAAAAGAGTATCAAGCCCTGGGAGGGAAAAAAAAAGAAAGAACTCCCTGTTATAAATATACATATATATACGTGCGTGTGCGCCCACGCTTATTTATTTATTTAAATTATTAAACGGGCGAAGGAACCAGATGCACACGCTGCCTTTCTCCCAGGGAGGCTTTCCAAGCTGGGAGTGCCCAGGAGCACCTGGTTCCCCCCGCGGGTCGGCGGCTGCGGAAACCCGGGGGGGGGAGGGCCGGGGAGGCCGGCGGGAGGCAGCCCGAAAGGCGCCTGCCAGTGGGTCGGAGCTGTGTTGAGTGGGTTTAAGGGCTTTTTCTTTTTTTTTTCTTTTTTCCATTTGGATGGGGATTGTTTCTTTTTCTGTTTTTCTGTTGGTTTGGGTTTGTTTTTTTCCCCTTTCACTCCCAGCAAGTCCTCCAGCAGAAAACGGGAATTAAAAGCATGAGAGGCAGAAGTGTCTGTCCAGGGATTTTAATTTTTTTCATTTTTTTTTCCTAAAGACAAGGAAAGTTAATTCAAAATGGCTGCTGGAACCGGGTTGGGTTTTATTCTTGGCTTGTCCTAAGGTTGTATTAACAATATCTGCGGCCAGACAGTGCCGAAAGGCCAGGGAGATGCCGGGCTGCCGGCCGGCTGTGGGAAGGGGCCGGGACGCTGCGGGAGGCGGCGGGTGGTGCCGGAGCCCCCTCTGTGGGTACCCCCTTCCCTATGCACGCTGCTGTGGGACTAACTATTGTTGTGTTTGGTTTTTTTTTGTTTCGTTATGATATTTTCCCCCCCTCTGTGTGTGTGACTATTGTATTTTCTTTCAGACACCCCCTGTTCCCTCTTTTAGCACTGATTTTTGAGAAATGTGAATTAGCTACATGCACACCCAGGGAGCCCGGGGTAGCGGGAGGCGATGTTTGCTCCTCTGAGTCTTTCAATGAAGACATAGCAGTGTTCGCCAAACAGGTCAGCAAAACCGGGTTGAAAACAGTCGAAGAAAAAAAAAAGAGGGAAAAAAATCGTATCGAGAAAAACAAGTCTCTGTTGAGATAAAGATGCGCGTTTCCCCCTCCCCCGTCTCTTACTGAAAGAGGCAAAAAAAACCAAAACAAAAAAAATCCCCAAAACCCCAACCAAAACAAAACACGGAAAAAAATCAGGAAATCTCGGCATTTACTACCCCCCTTAAAAAATGGATCAAGTGGAGCGGTCTGTGCCCGGCCGGGAGTTTCGCTGCGCGGCTCCGGGAGCCAGGACGGGCTCTGCCGGGGAAGCTCCATAGGTATTTTTCAGTGTATTTGATTCACTTGCTCAAGTGTTTGGCTGATGTACTAAATCCAGCAGTCAGGGCTTTGCACGGAAGGTTACATAATGGACCCGACAGTGTAATGAAGCAAGAAATAATAACGTCTGCTTTTTCTGCTTCCATATTTCAAATCATTTTTATTATTATTTTTTCCCCCTTTCCTTCCCTTTCTTACATTTAGATCCGAGCAGAGAAACCCCTCTTTTCCTCTAATCCTGAACTGGATAACTTGGTAAGAGTTAACACTTCTTCCTCTCCCCACCCCCACCCTCCCTTCCCTTCCCATTTATTTATTATTTTTTTTAAACTTCTGTGTCATCTGGAGAGGTGGTTTGGTGGTGCTAAATTGAAAATTTATCACGTGGATTTTTTAGAATTATAATTGTTACGATGATGATTTTTATATTTACAAGTAAATATGGTGTGGTAATTGCTTGGAAGTAAAAAATCCCATAAGGATATACATAAAGGAAAACCCCATCCAAAGAGGAGCTGGCAGGCTTGATGGTGAGCTCGCCTGCCCAAGAGGAGCGTGGATTTATCCCCGCTGTAACCAGCCCCTCCACGCACCTTTTAAGCAGCTCGATGGGAAACACAGAGGATTACAATGGCTGGAGATGCACCAGTGGCAAATTCACTGAAAATGAGGTCGTTTTTCTCTTTCTTTCCTTCCCCCGTTAAGGATAAATATTTTGCCTCCGCTGTAGGAGTCCTGCTCCTGCTTTCACAAAGCGAGGAGCCAGTGATGGTGTTTAGAGGGTTGTTTTTTTTTTAAGAAATGTTTATGATCCGTATAATTCAGTTGCTTCGTTGCAATAGGGATTTTTTTTGTTAACTCTAGATCGCTTCTCGTTAAACAGCGCACAAAGCCACCGCTATTAAGTTTTAGTGTTATTGCCATAAATCAAAACAACTTTTTATTTACTACTAGAGAAAAGTCAAGCTACAAAGTGCGGCCGGGGTGGCTGTGGGAAATATCCCCAAATCCAGAAATGAGATTAATGCTCATGTTGTTTGTGTCATTGCAGATGATTCAAGCCATACAAGTATTAAGGTTTCATCTGTTGGAATTAGAGAAGGTAATTTTTGTCTCTCTCTCTCTCTCTCTCCCCCTCTCTCTCCCTCTCTCTCTACCCCCCCCCCCCCGCCTTTCTTCCTCCTCCGTTTCAGTACTGCTGAAGTTCAGGCTTCTGGTAAATTTGCATAAATGTCTTTCTTTCTGGTAATTAGTGTCAAGACCAATCTTGGCGTCCATTTCTCTTCGCAGTTTAATTACAATTTCAGCCTCTAAAACCGAGCTCTCGAACGCCCAGGCCTTGTGTTCATTGTAATACTTTGCTGGCTTTGTATAAATAGTTGCAGTTCTGTGGTGCCGCAGATGAGACTCGAAATGGTAGTTCAGTCAAGCCCCTGAAATTGTGATTAAAAAAAAAAATAGATATTGTTTTTCCTTGGTGTTGGTGAGGAAGAGACTTTGGTTGCAGTTAGTTAGAAGGGGGAATTTTTTTTTTTTTTTTTTTTTTTTAAGAGCCATCTGCAGGTCAGGCTCAGGGCGCGGATTGTCCTGTAACATTTTGCAGAGACAAAGCAGAGTTGATAGTTCTGTCTGTCTCTTGTTCCTGGGAATACTGTACACCTCTGAGCAGAAGAAAGAGATTGCAGCCTAAACTCAGGATTTTTTTGTTGTCTATTTTAGAAATCTTAGGAGGGAGAATGCTAATTTCTAAGCAGGCGGTGTCATCCGAGCTCATGTTAAATTGGAAGTGTGCTCTGGGTTTCCTGAGGATTTTTTACGTGTCATTGATAGCTGGCCTAGAAGAGAATTCCCTTTCTCCTAAAAATAAACTTTTTGAGAGGTTTTTAAATAGTTGAAAAGTTTCTCGTGAGCCTCGGTCACTTTATCTAACCATAACTGTCAGGTTGTTCTCGCTCTACCGAAATATGTTAAAATCTGTCCATTAATAAAGGCTGCTCAGGTACAAGTCTTATCAGAGCAACTGGGGATTTCAGGGCATGGATGCCTATAATGTATTTCAGCCCAGTGCATTGGGATTTTTTTTTTAAATCCTTTTTTCTGTCCTCATACCCCTTTGGAAAGGGTTTATGATGGAATAACTGGATGAAATTAAATAGTTTACCTTAAATGTCACCCATGCAGGTCACCTCTCTAATGGCCACAGCTCCGGGAGCAGATGAATTTAACACGGGTGTTGAATATGTTGTAGCCTGTGAATCATCTTGTCACTGTCAATTTTCTGGGATATCTCTATTTTGCAAGAAAAGAAAGTTATTCCTAATTCTGGATGCGTCTAGGGGTCTCAGGGGGATAATTGCAGAGTGTTTCCCCTATTTAGGACTTTTGATGTCACAGGGGCAAAGGGGGGAGACTGGTTGCACTTGTCAATTTTACTTATGTATTCCTGATTATATTTTCTTCCTTTTTCCCCCCTCTCTTTTTTCTTTTTTCTTTTTTTCTTTTTTCTTTTTTTTTTTAACCTCTGTCATAATGTAGGTACACGAATTATGTGACAATTTCTGCCACCGGTATATTAGCTGTTTGAAAGGAAAAATGCCTATCGATTTGGTCATAGACGATAGAGAGGGCGGATCAAAATCGGACAGTGAAGACATAACAAGATCAGCAAATCTAACGGATCAGGTATGATCTCGCCAACGTCGCACACGCTAAAATTTGTATGCAGATCGCTTGCTGGGTCACTACGCCTCCTTTTATTATTTGCATATGATTAAGTCCCTTTTAGATAAATTTCCATCGAAATGAAAATTTTTGAATAATGTGGCTATTATTGCTTCATTAAGGCTTGCTCCCAGATTCGACCTGGCGAGATGAGCTTGTAAAAGCATCGCCTGCAAACTCGACCTGTTTCTTGTCGCTTTTAATTTTTGTCTTTATTTTATTTACCCTTTCCAATAATAGAAGTGGTATCTGTGAAATCACTGGCTTCTTGGTAGCTTAGGGAAGGAAGGGCTGGAGTCGTTGACCAAAACAATAATAAAATCCAAGATAGGTGGTCCGGAGAAGACAGAGAGGGTTTGAAATCTAGCAAATACTGGCTATTTTCTTCCCGTCTCTACGGTTCATTAGTCCGTCTTGTCAGTTTTCCTTGGCCGAACGCTTTTAGACTTGAGTGAACATTGCTTTGTGCACGCCTGCCTGCTGCAAACGCGCCCATTTTATTTTACTTAATAGAAAAAAAAAGGGAGAAAATAAAATGGGATTCAGGTTTTAAATTCTTTTCCTTGATCTTTCAAGTTTTCAAGCCCTCTCTTTAAAAAATAAATATAGTCAAAGCCAAAGCCAAGCCAGCAAAGCCTCGCACGGCTGTGACGGTTGTCCACGTTTTGTTTGGGATGGTTCAGACCTTTAATGTCGGCTGCAGTCGGGTGGGAAATGCGGGTGAGCTGAGTGGGGAGAGCTGGCTGTCCCCTCTCCCTTCCCTCCTCCTTCTGCTGGGCGCAGACTGGGATCCTTGCCTTTTTCATGGGAGTGTTTGGGGCTAATGCAGGAGGTGCCCAGATCTAAATTAAGCTCCTGGATGATGGTAGTGACTGAGATTTGGCTTTTATTCGAGTTGGGTGAAACGGTGGGGTTTTCGCGGTCCGTTTGTTTGCTCTGAACCGAGGGGTAGCAGCGCTTTGCCTGTGAGAGAGGGGACCTCAAGCACACACACAATCCCTGGTTAAACCCCCCAAGTTATTTCTTCTTTATGATCAGCTATGTAAATACAGTGTTAGGAGTGATCTGCTCCTGACTCTGGAGGTTTCCTTTTGTTCAAGCAAGGCGCAGCCAAGCAGACAGGAGTTTCCTCAGCTGCTTTGCTGTTATCACTGGCACTGTCAGCTGGGAGTTATTTTATAGATCACCAACATGAAGGTGCATTGCATTGCAGTGTGGGCAGTATCTGAAATATTTTCTCCTCTCTGCCAAAGGCTATCGGGTAGTGTCGTGACAGGGGGGGCAGGCTTGAAGGAAGGCACGAACTTTTAAAAAGGGGTTTATGTGCCCATAGGTAGGCTGTTTTGAAGGGATTTTTTTTTTCCCACCCAATTTTGCTGTGAAGGGGAAAAGCTCGGCAGAGTGGGTGGAGGGTGGTGCAGCAGGGAGATACCTGGGGCTGGTGAGGATGCTCTGGGGAGCCTCTGGCCCCGTGCAGCGCCTTAGAGCAAGGGGAACCCTCCAGTCAGGGTCTAGCTGAGGGAAGCTCGGCTCGCTGCTGTTGAATAAAAATTGTAATCCAACAAGTCTAACTAGAAAATGGGTTTCTAAAAGCTCTGGAGTGCTGGGTACATAAAGCTATTTGAGCAAATTACAAGAATCGCTCAGGGGCACGAATGAAATCAACACTTTAATTGCCTCCAAAATGAAGATTTATACCCCATTTTCCCAACGAATCATTATTTTATTAAAGTGAAAGCTAAAGAAATGAAGCTACAGTTTTGGGGTTGTCGGGGGTCGGTGTGTTTCTCCACCACCCCGCGCCCCCCTTTTTGTCGCCCGGAGCGCGGACATT
>NW_008238439.1:876581-879077 GCF_000691975.1 Corvus brachyrhynchos
TTTAGGGCGGCGCGGCCCGGGGATGCGGGGGCGCGCAGGGCCGGGCGGGGGGAGCGAGGGGCTGGCCCCGGGCATGGGGCCCTCGCCTGCCCACGGCTCTGTTGGGAGAGTAGTAAAAGAGTAAGTATTTAAAAGCTTTTATTATGGATTTAATTACATTTTCTTATATTGTGGTAGTAAAGGTTACAGTTAACAGGGTGTTTTTTTCTTTTAACTTACTGGTTTCCCCTTATTTATTCTTTCCCTGTAGGCCCCTCAAAGCCAGTGCCTTTAAGTCCCCCCGGTTAATAGAAAGCAATGACACTAATGCTAGATTTTGCAAAGTAAAGCCCTATAACACTAACCATTGTTCAGTGATTTAACCAGCTCAGTGGCACTAGGTCACTAAAATAGCATCCTTCTCCCATGGGCTCGACCCCGCTGCCTGCCAGGGTGAGACCTGCAGAGTTGGTGTTTACCATCACGGCTCCACAAGTACAAGGCAGGACTTCGGGCTTTTTGCTGGGGATAGTTGAACTCAAAATCATCCAGACCCCGGGACTTTAAAAAACCTGGCTGAAGAATTGCAGCCATCCTCAAAAGTTTCAAAATAAACCTTTTTTAATCATTAGCTTTTCAAACATTTGCATGTTTAAATTTTCAAATGTTTGTCAGAGCCCGGGAAGATTTAGAACACAGCTGTTGTGTGATGTGTCTGGGAAAACTCCCTCTAATAAAAAAAAAAAATAGCCCAAAGACTGCCTGTAGTTGGACAGCAGAAATTCAGTTTTGTAGGTAATCCTGAACTGTTACCGTGGGGCTGTTTTCTTGAAGCCACATCACCTTGGCTCCCAGGTGCTCTAGTCCAAAGTGTAATATTCTCCTAAAAGAGTGTGTCTACAGAAAGCCTTTAGAAAGTCCTTTAAGGAAAACATGGTACAAAGTACCCACCACATCCAAATAAAGTGTATTAGCTGGGTAAGGTAGATTTTATAGGGACAAAACAGTATTTTTCTTACTGAAAAGAAACTTGTTGAGCCCATCCACAGTAGCATTGCTTGACAAAAATCACAATTTAATAATGCACAAGCCAATTACAGATGTAGAAACTTTTAAAGGCAAATCGGCAAAGAGCCAAATTCCTATAGGAACTATGAGGGAAATGATCAAAAAATGAACATGAAATAAGACTTCCTCCAAGAAGGTCCATAATTCAACATTATTTGACTCTACTGTCAGGGAAATTGTTGAAGGATAGTAAACCGATACTAGAGTCTCAGTCATTTTTGTTACAGTCTTAAATGTTAGCAACTGTGGCGTTTTAGATGGCCCTTCTTGGGTGATAATATATCACATATATACACATGTATATAATAAAGCAACACCTCTATTTATGTTGCAATAGATTTTATTTTAATGTGTGCAATTGCAGAATTGCTCTAACAAAAATGCGGATAGACAGCAGCTTTTTTTTTTTAATGGAAAAATTACTTAAAATACATTCTTTACAAAGAAAGAACCATAAACTGGAATCCAATATAAAGCATAGCTGAAGGTGGTAGAGTTGTTCAGGGCATTGACCAGTTACGACTAGACTTAACTTTCCCAAATTCTCAAATATATTAGCTATACCTTGTAGCCAATAGAAAAATAATGCCTTAGGGAAAAAATTACTGAGAAATACTATTTTACTTCGGGACTTCTTCACAGGTACTTTCAAACCATGTATGGTTTTAAAGAGGAGAGCTAAGAATATTGCTGCCTTTAGGATATGTGCTCCCATATTGGAGGAACAGGCATCAAAATAATATATGCGGTGCAGAGGGTGCAAGGTAGAATTCATTTCTGCATAATAAAAGAGTTACAGTGGAGTAGGACTCTGAGGAGGACCAATAAAATAATGTTTAAAAGACTCAAAATTTAATTTTCTTCCTCTGACTTGTTCACTTTGAGCCAGTGGATCCTTTTTTTGCTTGTTTTCGAGTAATTTTTATTATTTTTGCTGTGATATTTAGAAGCTGTTACCATGCCCCAGTTTGTCAGGCTATTTAATGTGAAGGTAGGATACGTTAATTTCTGTTCTGGATGTGTTTTCTCTGATACACTGTGGCTGAAATTGTATTAGCAAAATAAGATTTTCTTTGCTCTCCTTTTCTTTGAGTATATACATTGTTGAATAGACATAAGATTGAATATATTTGAATATATTTTCTTTAGTTTACGATTTCAATTCATGAATCTTTGGGGTTCTTTTTTATTTTTTAATCACTCAAGAGCCCAAAAGCAGCTATCCTTACGGCTGGGTGTAAGATTTGCTGCCTTCCTTAAGTTGCATGCTCAGGCCTACTTTCCATGTAAAGTTTTCCAAACTGAAGTTAGCTTTTGTTGCAAAGGATAATTTAAATCCCAGATTTTTTGGGAATTCTTTTCAACATCAGACCTGACAGAGCTGAGTTTAAACCCCAGTTAACCTCAGAATTGATCCTAAACATTTGCAAGTGTATCCCACGGCATTCC
>NW_008238439.1:879087-881036 GCF_000691975.1 Corvus brachyrhynchos
CCAGAGCTTGCTGTGTCTGCATTAGGGACCATAGATTGTTATTTTGAGTCAACTTGGAGGCTTGAAAGTTATGAAAAAATGAGTTTTACCTTAAGTTTAACCTTTATGGCTGAGGGTTTGAGTCTTCCATGGCTGCTGGTCCACAGGTAACAATAAAGGTAATGGGCTCTGCATGCAGAAGGGTTACTGCAGCCCTGCGTGGGCAATGTTAGACCTTAAAAAAATCAGATTATATCGCACTCAATCAAAATGAGTAAGTGTACGTTGTGCTGATAAATACTACTTTAAAAAGCAGTGAAAATCCGGGACAGCTTCTTTAAATTACGGAATCTTTCTTTTGTTTTGTTTTGCATTTCTGCGTTTGGGGTTTTTTGGTCATGTGAGCATGCAGTTAGGATCTATCTTGTGTAATCTAAACAAGTTTAAGAAAATAACGAGGAGAGTTGTTTCTGGTCAGGAGCATTTTTGAAGGTTTCTGGAATTGTTTCCTGATGAGGGTTGTGCGAGAGAAGGAGAGACCAGGGTGCACTGCAGTGTCACCTCATGTCCTTGGTGTGTTACCTTCCTCTCCACATGCCCTGTTTCTCAGAGCAGGCTTTGACTTAGATGGCAAATTTGGAATAATTAGTGGTTATATTTTTTTTTCCTGCAGTTGCAGCAATATTTGGAGAGGGTAGCTGTAAGAGAGCACACGTTTTGTGTTTGGACTTCCCTGAGTGTATTTCCTCCCTTGATTAATGGCTCCGTATCTAACCCACCGCCGATACTCTGTAACGTGTCTCAAATACAACTTGTCAGCAGTTGCTTCAGCTCTTCTTTGGCCAGCTTAGCGTGGTTGCCTTTTTGCTTTCACTACCTTCAAAAGGCAAAAAAAAGAGATGTAACCTGGAGCATAGGTGAGAGCAGAGTCCCATCAGGCCAGTGTCCTCGGGATTCTTTTTTTAAATTTAGCTGAGATCCCTGGAAAGCTTCAGTCCTTCGGCGATGGGGGCTTGATCTCTGTTAGCGAGAGGGCCGCTGGCAACGGGGGAACCCGATCGCCCCTGCGGGCTCAAGTCCTTGAGTTGCCTCACTGGTTGCTGCCGTTGTGGGCTCATTTATTTTTGGGAGCACATATCCAAGAGGTGAAGAGCAACATGGAGATTTCAGGCTTATGTGAGTCATTGTGCGTACAAAAGCAATAGTGCAGGCAGCAAGTGGTTTCTGGGGGTTATCAGATTTTGGAAAAGGGAGTTTGAGATTCTGGGGAAATGTTGAAAAATTAAATGTTGGTGAAGTGAATTTAAAAAAACCCCTGAGTTTGTCCTATAGGCAAAGGGTCTGTTTGCAATTTAAAAAACAGAAGTAATTTGAGAGTTACAATACAGAGACTGCCATTTTCTTGGGAACTTGCAGGGCATACAGAAGGTAGTGTGGATTTTTGCCCAAATTTGGCCTCTTTTGTTGGCAACAGGATGGGCTGATGAAAATCATGGTGTCTTCTTGTTTTGCAAATGGATTTTATTTTGCAAGCATCTTCAAATCCAGGCCAGGTGCCCCATTGAAGAAATGTTTCCTCCCTGCCCCCGTCAGAGGTTATACGTAACTTGTCCATGAGTTTTGGGGATCAATAAAGGGGTAACTCTGAAAGGCAATGGCCCATAACACATGAGGAGTGGAATGAGTTGATCTAATGTTCCCTGCCTGGCCTCAAAACTCGATGAATCTCTGGGTTTGTCCACACAAGGACACTCAGGAGAGGTAAGACAAATTGATTGGGTGTAAAATTAAAGTGCATTAGTTAAAGTGCATTGCACTATTGTGTGGATGCTCTCATTCAGAAGTAAAGTGGCCTTAGTTCACTTTAGCCTAATCCCCTTTGGAGTAGGCCACTTTTCTTTTGAATGAGAACATCCACATTAACTTTTAGTTAATTCGTCTTTCCCGAGCGTCCTGGCGGCCTCGTGCCA
>NW_008238439.1:881049-885683 GCF_000691975.1 Corvus brachyrhynchos
GGCGGGCCAGGCGCTGGCTCCCCGCGAGCTTTAGGTAAGCTTTTCATTAGGCATATTTCATCTCCACAGCAGCACTTAACTGCTGGCGCCCGTCATCGCCCCAGCCGGGGCTCCGCACCCTCCTCTCCTCCTGCTCCTGCAGCTCAAGAGCGATATTGTTGTTAATGCTGCCTGGGAAAAAAATCGGAAAGTTTTAGGTGGCAGGGATTTGGGGAAGGATCCGGCCGAGGTGGCGGGGACAAGGGCTCAGCCAGGCTGTGAGGCTGGGGGAGAGCTGTCTGCACCCTGTCTGGGGGTCAGTGGTTTGGGCATTGTGTTTCCCAGGTGAATTTGGCTTCAGGCTGCTCCTGGTATCAGTCCTCCTCCCAATAGTCTGAGCATTTTATTTTGCGATGGTGAGATCCTGACACACTTCCTGCATAGTTTCTTCCCTGTCCACTGGTAAGTCATTTTTTAAAGACAGTGAAGAAATCTAGATTATTTTTTTTCAGCTGATATTTTCAATAAGAAAGACAAGATTGAATACTAGCCTGCAGGAGAGCTAATTTACCTGGTGGAAAAAAATAACAGTTAGTTTTGGAGCTGTTTTATATTCTTGCTTGGAGTTCACTGAGCCTGAGTTTGTGTTAGAGATATTTTCAGGTATCTTCTAGGGCTTATAAGTAACCTATTTATTTACTTTTTACTGACTCGGCCATATGTGCATATGCTGTGCCATGTCACATGCTTGCCATTGCCCTTTTCATTCATAATAAAATTTACAAGACTTCTTGCATTAGTAAGCAATTTGCTATTGGAGCCTTTCCTAGAAATACAGAATTCTATTTCACCAAAGTATTGTGTTTCCTCTTCAATCAGTAGTGAGGTGAGCTATTTTCTCAAGGACTCTCCAGGCATCTATATGATATTCCCACTTGGGCAGATGATCTCCAAAACTGCATTACCTACTTCTTCATCCTGAAGAGCCATTGCAGTAAATTAAAATTCTCTTATTAGCATCACCAGGCTTTGAATTTGGTCAGTTGTTTCCGTTTGCAGCTTGGCCTTTTCTTTTTCTTCTGTTTTTCTGTTTGTTTTTTTTTTTTAGTATAAAGCAAATATGCATCCAGACCTCCTTTGCTGAAGTAAACTGGCCAACAATGAGAGGGATAATTCTTTATTTGCTTAAAAGAACTGCCTGTTTTAACTTCAGAAATACTGACCCAGAGCAAAGCAACAGCTGATGCCATCACAGGCCGTGTACTGTATTCAAACAGCTGTACAAAATGCAAAGCTGCGGTGTTAATCCTGCCATTCACAGTTTATTTAAGTTTTTCAAACTTCTCTCGTATGGGCATGGCATCAATGCCTAATTATGCCTCCATTAGGGTTACTGGGCCCTTAATACAGAAAATTATTGTATTTAAACTTTGGAAAACTGCATCGATGTAATATAAGATACTTGCAGCTGGCACATGTTCAGGGAAGGCAAACTTTACCTTTTAATTTTCTTTTCATTCATTTGGCCTTTAGGTTTTGGTCCAGTTTTGTTCCAGAGGTCAGACCATTGCTGGTGTTTTAACACTGGCTTTAAATAGCTCCATTTAAGTCTGCGTAGCTCTCGGGAGAAGGGAGAGTAAGAGCAGATTAAAAACCCTGTGGCTTCGTCAGGGTGCAGGGCTACAAGTGTCTGTGCAAATAGAAATGCTAGAACTGATTGTCTCATGGGTATTTTGCCCTTCTCTGAACCTGGGCCAGCTCTGTCAGCGCAAGCTGGGTTTGATCTGTGGGCATTAAAGTCTTGACCCCTGGCAGGGCTGGTGCTACCTATTGCATTGGGGCGGGCTGTGCAGGGATGCCCCTGGCCTCAGCTGGGATATCACCTGCTTGCTGATGCTCAGCAGCAGCCCAAGGCATGTGCTCTCACATGGGGGTCAGCGGCTGCTTGCCGATATTTGGATTTGGATTAATCTGGTGAGCTTAGTAACCATGGCCAGCCCCTTGCTAGAAACCTTGGGAGGACACAAATACTGTAGACTCAGTAGGTGGCACTTTGGCTTTAGGCTTGAACCACTCTAGGGGACTCTTCTTCTACTTGGGGTGCAGTCACAGAGATACTTTTGCCCCTGAGCTCCTCCACTCACACCTGCATCGTGGAGTTAACTTGCGTAGGTAGAGTTGGCCAAATTTTTTGATGAGGAGAGTGTCCCAGTGGCTTGTGATTTATAAATTTTCTCTTGTGTACTGTGTTACGGGGGAGTAATGTCACTGCTGTATTTTGGTGATGGGTACAGCCGTGTCACCAGAAGATCATTTGAAGTCACAGCTTTGCTCTCCCCTTTGCTCATGTGCACACAGGCATTTTGGGCAGCACTTGACACGGACAGGGGCTCCGTAGCTGAGTGGCACCGCTGGGCATCACTGTGACAGGAGGGTGTCCGGAGGGGGAGAGAAGCCTTTCAAGCACATGCGCGAGTCGGTGGCAGGCAGCTTCCTGTTGTTTCCTGATATTTGTCAGGATGCTTGGGAAGAGGGTCCTTGTGTTTGCACGGATGCTTGGGATGAGATGCTCATGCACACTGGTGGCAGCTTGGGCACTATGCTCGAGCCATTCCCTCCTTTACCCTTCTCTGCCTGGAGGATTTTGCAGCTGTGCTACTCCTGGAGGCTCCTGGCCCTCCTCCCTGTTGTGCAAACAGTTTTACTGGTGTGGCTTCCACCTATAATGGGAGCATCGTTGTGCTTTGCCCGTGCCTGTGAGGCCTGTGGCAGTGTTTTGTGGCACAGCTATGTAGAAAAAGCAGGGTATGTACAGCTGTGTCTTGCTACATTCATCTAACTCCTGTGGGGGATCTCTTTTTCATTACTATTTTCCTTAAAGCCAGAGTGGTGGTATGCACATGACTAGTATGTGCAGGCAGGATTAATTTTGTTCTTAAATGCACATGTGTGTGTCGAGCCAACATTTGGTCCTCAGTGACAAGTGTTTGAGAGATCCTTTGGGTGAGAGGTGATACAGCGATGCTGGAGGGGCAGGGGTGGGAAATGCTCCTCTGACGACAGCACGAGGCAGGAGGGGAGATGCGGACTCTCTTCCCAGGTCTGCTGCTGAGGTTCTGGAGCAAGACGATTAGGTGCTTGTGAGCCAAGATATTCTACTTCTCCTTTTCCCTCGTCGTCAGGTAGGGTTGATATCTTAATTTATATGTCATCTAGTGATAGCAAGGTGTATATAGAAGATATTTAAGAATAAGCTGTGATATGTTAAAGTAATTATTTCACTATGTGGATAATTTGAAGAAAATGTTGCAAAGAAAGCAAAATGTTTCTGTTTGGTGTCACAGGAAAGCACTGTGCTGAATTGGAAGGCTGATGGTAAACATTGCTTTTGGTGGCTTTATGCTTTGGTTTTAGCTTCTTCTGCTATTTTCCACTTAATTAGCTTGTCTAAAAAGTATTTAAAGGAGGAAGGGAATAAACTGAAACTTTGGATGGAGTAGGTAGCGGTGCTGCTGGTAACTTCTGCAGAAGGAGCAGAGCTGTGGGGTTGACTGGAAACATTTGTGAGGTGGTGGCTAGTCTGCCTGTCCCAAGGCATGGATCTGTGTGGGGCCATGCCATGAGCCCTATGCTGCTACAAGTGCCATTGGGTACTCCAAAAGCTCCCTGGGAGGTGCAGTTGGACCACACAGACCTCTCAGCCCAACACTTTTGGGTGACTCTGGCAGCTAGCTGTGCTTCCAAGCCACCCCTCAATGAGTGGGTGGAGGCATCAGGGAGCCACGGCCACCTCAGCCTGGCAAACCACCCTGGAGCTCACCGGCCTCTGGCTCACGCAGCTGGGGCTCGGTGTGTTTTGTGGCCACTGGCTCGCTGGCATGTGGTTTGCAAAGCCAAGCTGTGCAGCCGCTTCTGCCTCGCTGCAGATTTGGCTTGTTGTGAAATGGTAGAAAGTGGAGGAGCCGCTCTGCAGAAGGGTTTGGCTATGAGCGTTGGAAAATGTGAATCACGGGGATTCCAGTTTTAAGCCTTCTGAAGATAACGGGGAGCACGTACTGGAGTGCGTGACTTGCAGAGGGCCTTAAAAAACAAGGCGGTGCCCTCAAGATTAAGCAAATGTTTTACAACCAGGAACACATTTTATACCCAACACAGGCTTTGCAGGTATCACATCCATCCAGACAGAAAGGTGTAGCTGGAGCAAAGCTAATTATACTGCAATTTAATTTTGGTGTTGAACAACAATGCAAGGCGAGTGGGCTCTTGAATCCTGCGAACAATGTGCTGTAATCAAAATACCCTGACTCCGAATGGCGTCTGTTGTCAGTTAGCTAAAAAACCATTTGATAGTTGTGACACAATCTCAGGGTTTTTGCCTGCGATTGAGCTGGAATGAAGCATGGCTGTTGCAGAGCAAGGGCTGTGCTTGTGCTTTCCCTCCCCAAGAAGCCCCAGTTGGGCCGATGGGATGTTGGAAGTCAGAGCCTGCATTTAAGTAATGCAAAAAAATATGCAGCGGATGCCCCAATGGGTTGATTTTTGTCTTCCCAAAAGGTACCATCCCTAAAAATCTGTAAGGGGAATGCTTAGAGATGTAGGTTTTGCTGTAAGTAAACCTTTGCTGTTTGTCTGAGTCCAGACATTCAGGGTGGGAA
>NW_008238439.1:885740-890740 GCF_000691975.1 Corvus brachyrhynchos
GAAGTTGAGGTTGAGGTCTCCCTCCTGCCCAAGTCTGTCTGGGTAGGTCAGTTTTGGGACCTCAGCTAGTCATCTGACAGCCTGTGCTGTCTCATTTGTACCTGAGCATCTGGCAGATCCCCTTCTAAATGACTTTTAAGACATAAACGCAATAAAGGGAAGGGATGGCAGGCTCTCATTTTCAGGCTAAGTGGCGAGACATTTTTCCTGTTTACACCTTTGGAGGAATCATTACATGAAATATTGAACAGGAAACTCTTATTTGTCTCTGAAGACCTTTTTCCTGGTCTAGAAAGATGTGGAAAATTATCCAGTCTTATTAAATTTAGTAGGAGCCAAGGAGGACTAATGCACCTCAAGGACTTGCACACCAGATTTCTGGATGTCGCAGTGTTGTTTGGGGCTGACTTTGTGCATGTTTCTGCATGATATTTAAACTTTAAAAAAAAAAGAAATCTATGTGGAGCAGTGATTTTTATCTCCTGACTGCAAAGCTGTGTTTCCTTGTGTCAGAAAAGGGCCAGGGATTAACGCTATCTAGTGATATGTCTCTTATCAAAGGGAGGAGACAGGTTTACAATGCGGGGTTGCTCTAAATAGAAAGTACTAGTCAATGTTTGTTGTGTGGGAGACAAAAATCCTGCATCACCATCAGCTGGCTCAGTTAACCTGGCTGAGCAGGCAGTGTTTACTGTTCAGCTGAGATTAAAAAAAGAAGAAAAAAATAAAAAAGAGGAATTGAATAAGGTCAGTCAAATTTTAAGGCCCACTGTGATTGAGGCTGTTGCTGTTTAGGTGTCCATCAAGGCTACCATGTGCAGCAACCTCCAGTGCAAGAAGCAAACCCTGACGTCTAAGTGTCTAAAAGCTGTTTGCTTTTGTTATTGCCAGAGGTTTTTTTGGGTGCCTCTGGAGTCCTTTCTCAAAGAAAGGTCCATCTGCCCATGCTGTCCCCCCTGGGAGGACTTTGGAGATGACTGCCCAAGAGCAGCAGGTTTGATTTCAGCATAGGCAGAAGGTGTTGGAGCTGTGCTTCTGACAGAATGCAGCCCAGGCTAGGGGGGGCTCTGCATAGCTGTGAACACGTGCAACCCTATGTGCACACAAACACGCACAAATGGGTTTTTTTTAAAGTCTTGCCCCTGCAGAGTTGACAGGGCTTTGGTGCCTTCTGGAAGAGAAGAGCTGTGGTTTTTCTCCTTCCTCTTTGTCTTTATGTCCCACCCAGTCTGATGATCTCCATTTCATTCTCCTTTATTTTTTGTGGTTTATGTTTGCTGCTTCTAATTATTCTTTTTCCTTTGGAAAGCACTATCACCCTGTCCTTTTGCACTCGCGTTTTCCACTCATCCTGTTTAGGACTGTCAGGCCCTTTCCTCTCCTCTCCCTGCCACGGTCTCTTCTCCTCCATGCTCTGAGGGTAAGGAGGGGTCAGAAGGCTGTGCTGTGTTAGAGATGCCTCCGTGGGTACGCAGGTGGTGTCGTGCACCACACACCGGGGTAGGGTCAGCGCTGAGGCACAACAGCAGAGCTAATGGAGAGCACCGGTGTTGTTTGGTGGATGTTCTTTTGGTGACCTTTGACAGTGTGCGGTGTTAGTTGTGCCTCTGGTCCCTTCAGGTAAAATCCTGGCCTTGTGAAAATCAGTGGCAAAAGTCCTGTTCATTTCCAGTTTTCTATCCTCTCTGGTATTCACATTGATACCCACTGTCATTCCTTTTATCTATTCGTCTCCTGCGTTGCATGCATAAAGACAGCTTATATCTTATTTTTCCTATGCAGCTGCGAAGAGTAGAGAAGAGTTTTACCCTCATTTGCAATAAGGGGAAACTAAAGATAGAAAGCTCATGACTTTTCTGGGGCTAGGAAGGGAATCCAGGTCAGGGCTGAGACTTCCATGCAGAATTTTCTCTGCTTTTTAGTTCGCCAGGCCTTGCCTCCTCTTAACGCTGCAAAGGTTTCCATCTGTGCACAAGTCGCCCTCGCTGTTCTGCTTAGTTGCAGGCGGAGTTATCACCTGCCTGTCATTTCAACGACCTTATTTCCCTCGACTTGGAACACCATTTTTTCCATCTGAACCCAATCTTTGTGCCTTCGTTGTTGTCCTATTAAAAATAACTCACCTTGGAATCAAAGTTGTATGAAGCAGATTATGCAAGAGTTGTTGGCAGTAAAAAGCATCTATTTTTTAGCATTTTGAAGTTTTTACATGTACAATTTATTTTGATCCCTGTGGCTTTGGTTGTATTGGGTATGATGTCCCTGCTTGGTTTTGGTAGGCTGGGAGGTGGGATTGCTGGCTATCAGCCTTGGTTAGTCCCACTAGGAGATATTTAGGTGGCAAAGCCATGAGTGGGTCCTCTCAGAAAGTGGAGTTAATCATGACTCTGAATTTCATGGTCCCCAAAATCCCACACTTGAGGAAACTGGTCTAGTGGAAGCTGTCTTTGCCCATGGCAAGGGGTTGGAACTAGATGATCTTTAACGTCCCTTCCAACCCAAACTATTCTATAATTCCCTGTTTGTATAAACAATATATGTGTGCAGAATCTAGGAAATCTATGGCATTATATTTTTAGTATTGTCAAAGTATATTTTTAATCCTCTATACCAATTTGTATTTTTCTTCCCAATTAAGAGAAAAGTCAAAAGGTTTCTTGTACGCTAGATGGGGAACCGGCTACCTAAGGATTCTTATTAGCCATGCCCTCCAGAAGTGAAGAGGGATAGGACTTGTGGATTGCAAAGACCAGGTCTGTCTGTCATGTAGCTCTAGTATCCGTCCTATGGATTATACACTTAAGGTATTGAGCAGCCATATTGAGTGTTTTGCCCAAGTGAGCTTGGGGACATCAGTATGGCTGACAACCAGAAGGATAAACTATGCAAAAAGTAAATCCTTGTTAAATAGGTGGGTTCTGTTTGTGGGAGATGGATGCAATAACTTAATGAATCAGGCCCCTCTTTTTACTTCAAGTTCTTGCCTGTACTGAGCACAACTATTTCCTGACGTGATGGGTCACTAACCTCAACCTCACACAGGTGAGAATTTTTAAAAGGTAGGAGTTAAGAAAATCAGAAGAACATTTCAAACATAGCATATTACTTTTTTCCTGATGAATAAGTATTTCATTTAGAAAAAGAAAATAAGATAAAACTTCAGAACAAGAACAATAAGCCCAAATTATGTTGACAAATTGCTGGCAGCAGCTCCATTCCTCCAGGGCAAGGGGATGAATGATTATACCTGCAGCCAATTCTCTGGTAGCCCGGAGGAGTGAAGGGTTGTCCAACAGGTAAAGGAATTAGCTGTTCCCCATTTCCAGTTGTTACACAAACACAAATGAGCCCACAAGAGGGCTGTGCTCACAAAACTTTTGAGAAGATATACATCAAAAGATGCTGAGTACAATTTTTATCACCTGTAATAGAAAGCTATTTCTTTTATTTATGTACTTATGGTCAAACCTTTGGTTCCTTGGCCAGAAGCTCTTCTTTTCCCTTTCATATGCTTGGTGCTGAAAAAAATCCATTTTATTCTTTAATATAAGCAGAAGGCAATAGTTTCTCTCATTTTGTATTAGTGTTAACTTGTGTTAATTAAGGCATGTTAACTAATCCAGCTGTTCTTGGATTACAATAGTAAGTGTATGTAATGATATTTATATACTGTACAAAATATCTAATTCAGCCATTAACCACATAATTTTGTCTGTAGCTTTTTTGTTTATTGAGGCTTGATGTTCACCATAGTACTGGTCAATAACTACTTTGGAGGCCTCATCAAATGTGCTTCTCCTTTTGATGGGGCCGTTGCACTGGGACTTGCTGGGGCTTGTGCTTTTCCGCCCAGCACATCCCCAAGTGGATGAAGTACCTCGTAATGGTCATGGGAGGCAATTGGGGCTTCTGGAATTGAAATATGCAAATTTTTGTTATTTCCTTTCCTTCTCCCTTTCCTTCTCTTTCTTCTGTTCTTTTATTTTCCCCTGCTTATACCAGAGTACTTCATGACCTTCAGAACCAAAACAAAAGTCAGGAAATGTATTTCAAATGCCATGGCTTAAGATAAAACGTGCTGTGGAAGGTCTTTTGCCCTTAAAGTGGTGCAGCATTAGGGCACCTGAATCCTCTTTTATTTTAAATCAGTCATGCGACCATGACTCGAATCAGTCACTAGCCAGGCCATGGTTTTGGCACTAGAAACTATTGACCAACAAGAAAGGCAGTGGTGCAATACGAGTTTAAATCATGGGAACTTACAGCCCAGCCTCAAAATCCTGAAATTACTTTCCTTGTGTATTCCTGATTTTCTTGTGTGTTCTTGAGTTTGCAAAGATTTGGGCAGAAAGTTTCAGTTGGATCTTGTGACAGGGGTGAGCTTGGAAGAGGAAGATAAAAGCTGCTAAGGCCATTATCCTTATTTATACAGTATTGTCATGACCATGTGGCTGGGACCCTCCTCTGGAATGAGCCAGCCCAGGCCATGGAGTGATTAATTTATATTACTATGCATTTCTCTGAAGTCTCGCTTTGGGAGAGAGAACTCAGCTTGTTTTACAGCCACTAATTTAAAGGGCCAACAGTATCTGTGCTGTACATGAGTGAAGTCTCATTTTAATTTTTTTGTTTGTTTGTTTCTTTTATTGTTGTTGTTGTTTTTGTTATTCCCTCAGTAGAAACTGAAGCTCTGAGATCCCATGGCTCATCCCAAGTTATTTGGCTGTGGGGGAGCTCGGGTCGCAGGCTTTAGCCTCCTACTTCCGAGGGGCATTGCTCATTTGCAGAAATGGGGAACAAGTCTTCTCATTTCTCTCAGGTGCCCACAATTAGCAAAACAGGAATGCAGGATTTCCATGTGGAAGGTGACGTGGAATTCATTTCTGTTTATGGCAGCCTTCATACAGTGGATTTTAAAAAATCACTATAATTGCTAAGGAGCCCCGTTAAGTGATAAACTGCAACTTCATGGAGAAGAGAAATAAATAAGTGAGGCATTT
>NW_008238439.1:893240-904329 GCF_000691975.1 Corvus brachyrhynchos
AGAATTTAATTTACAGCCAATTTTTCCTATCTGAATGTTACTTTCAAATGCACCCAGTGATAAGAAGCAACATCTGTTTTCTGTTCAATAGTACAAGGAGGCTCTGCATGGGGCTGAGTGTACACAGCCTATGTGAAGCCATTGTTATTCTCATTTCTTTTTTGTCCCCATGCCTGGTCCATTTGCCATATACCATCCGGCAAACAGCTGACACATCCCGGCTATTATGGACCCAGGCCTAATTGCCAGCAAAGTCTTTAAGCTCTTCCATGTTGGCCTCGTAGGAGGAATGGGAGGCCCATATAAACGATGCTGCTCTCGACCACCGCTCTCATTTTGCCTTTGCGGAGTTCGCAGCCTGTTGTGCCGGAGGGTTTGCGGATGCTAAAAATATAGCTGGAGCCCAGTGCCAGTGATTCACTCTCTGGCTCTCCTCCTGCTCCCCCTGCCTGGCCGGGAATGTTTCTGTTTTCTCTGGTAATAAAGCTGGGGATTATTTAGATAGTAAACATATTCTAGAGTGTATTATTTTTGCTGGGGAGCAGCAATACAGCTACCTGGAAAGAAGGAATAATTCGGGAGATGTATTTGCCAGCCTTTTCCCATGGGTTTGAGCATGGGTACCACTCTTCTGGGAGTGCATTTTCTGGTGATCTGGGCATTTCTTCCCCATCTCGTATTTTAATCTTTTAATTTTTTTGGCCCCATAGCCCTCCTGGAACAGAGACCACGATGACACAGCATCAACGCGCTCCGGGGGAACCCCCGGACCCTCCAGCGGAGGACACACATCACACAGTGGGGACAACAGCAGTGAGCAAGGTAGGAACAGAGCCCTCACACTTTCCTAGCTGGCAAATGGTCACCAACGTGCTCAGGGAATGGTTACTCTCTTTGTGGTGTGGAAATATGCTCGGGTACTAGAGGGTTTGTGCTGAGAAAGGTCTATCATCCTTTTTTTTGACATTTTTTCCTCCATCTCCTCCTAGTAAAGGGATTGGCATCTTTATTTCTTTGACCCTGCCAGCAGGCACATGTTAGAGCAACATATGTACCAAATTTGCAGTATGCTTAATAAAAATAAGAAATGAGAAGTTTGAGGTTTTTTCTTCATTCAAATGGGTTAAAAGATGAAATCTTCAAAACGAAATGTAATTAAGATTGCAGAAATGCATGCTAATATTTCAAAGATGCCATCGAAACTTGATTGCATATAAAGAAGAGATGTTAGCTGGCCTGTTTTACAAAATCCTGAGCCGTGCTTTTACTTACTTTTTTATACTCAGTTCCAATTTACTTGAATGCAAAAATGTTCTGTTTGAGTGCCAGGCCAGAGTAGCTGATTTAGCAGGGCGAGTATGAAATGAGCTTGGTGCAATGGAAGTGGGACATTCTACAGATAATCAGTGCTGTCTCAGAAACTCTGAAGTCTAAAAAACTGAATCTCTGGATTTTTTTTTCTGAGAAGCTGAAAGCATATTTTTTCTGAAGAGACCAACTACAGTGGATTTAGTGTTAATTTAATGCAATTAAAATTTAAAAAGGATCCTTAATCTGAATATAAAAGAGAGTGCTTTATTGAAGTTGACTCTGAACTTACAATAGGTATATACTTTTAAATCGGGTTTTATGATCATGTTTCATTCAAGTGCTGTTAGACAACAAAGGAATTGTGTTTCCAAAAAAAGGTTGAACAGTACTGATTAGCATTGCAAAGTCTGCATTTAACAAGATTAGTTTTTAAACTAAACCAGTATATTTTAATTTTTTATATGCATGGACTTAACGTACATGGTGAATAACATCTCTTTATAGAATTTTAAGTATTTGAGACTCGTTATTGTTTAAAGAAAAGTTGCTGACTTCATCGCAAGTGTAGCCTAGTAAAAATGGGGCCTGGAATAGTAAACTGTTGCAGAGCTGAGGCAGAAACTGGTAACCTTCTGACCTCTGACTTTTACTGGAAAATGATATGCAACATAAATTCAGGGGGCCTTTTTTCTTTCAAGTATGTATACATATATATTCTAGTGGTGCTGTTCACAATGCTATAGTTGAAGTGGTGTCAACTTGTTCATTAGAGTCCCTTGCTTTCGGAGCAAACTTTAAATCCATGGGGCTTTTTTTAAGGCTGAAAAAGCTGCTTCAAGAATAAGCTTTGAACTAAAATGTGGTGTTTTGAGAGGGTTTTTGTATTTGGTTAGGGCTGTTCTTTTATTAGACGGATGTGCGTGTGTTTATGTGGATATGTGCGTGGACAAAACATCTGTGGGGAGGCTTGCCAGAATGCTCCTACACCGTGTTGGAAATTGAGCTTAGTTCCTGGTGTACTTTTAAAGATTTTCAGACTTCATTTTCTCCTAAATGTGGCATTTTAGTAGTCTGGAGTGCTTGTCACATCTGATATCTTATTGCCATCCTGGTCCATTCCTAGCAAGGTGCATGCTGCAGCCCCAGTCAGGAAGGGTTTTCTAAAGTGAGTTTCTAGCCTGATTCCTATTAAATATCCACAGAAGGACTTGTCAGTGATGCTTTAGTCAGTTCTGAAACTGTTATCCAAATCCCAGTGGTTTATTGAGGCTGGAATTGCTGCCAGTGCTTGATAGTGCTTTGTGAAGAAGGCTCATTGCATTAAAACTTTGGAGAAGAGTAACAAAAGTGGGAATTTGGTAACTGGAGCTCTCAGGTCAAGTTTGGGAAAGGAATTTTGGAAAAGAGATCCTGTCCTGGGGATCTTTGTTACCAAGACTTGCCTTCAGGCCACTTGCCACCTATGGAAATGGTGGTGGTTTTGAGGAACAGGAATGTCATAAGGGTAGTGGTGGTCTTGCTGAGCCTTGCTTTATGTCTTGTTTACATGAAATGCTCTGAAGGTTGAGATTATCGGGGAAGCTCATTTTTTTTAAGCACACTCATGCCTGCATGTACACCTTCTGTAAAAAAAACCCAAAATGTGATTTTAGCATTTCCCTGTGGGGAAGAAGTCAAAAAATATGACTCTGAAGGACCGAAGCGGAAGAGAACAAAAAGATAGCAAATATACTGCCTCTCCTCAACTGCATTTAATTTCCAAATGCTGTGATTTGGTGGCTTTTCTTCTGTGGCCTGATGTTGGGAGTGCAACACTGTGGTTAAACCCCTATGTTCACCACTGCTGGATGCTTTTCTTGGCAGCAGAAGGAGCCAGCATGGCACTGCCATAGCAGCCAGGTGCTGCGGAGGGGTGGCAGCAAAAGGCTGGGGACCCACACGCTCGTGCTTGCAAGCATAGGAGTTAACTCGAGATGCATGTGTTGCGTGACATATATTCAGTATATTATGGGCTTCCCTATTTTTAGGAGTTTGTAAAAGTTCCTTTTGGTTCCATCTGTCAAGATCACGTTTGCCATTTAAAAAAAAAAAAAAAAAAAAAAAGCAAATCTGATCGCCAGAAATAAAACCCCTCTAAAACTGTCTGGTCTTTGGTTGTTCTCACAACCTACTTCCCTTGTTGGGGTAGGTAAAAGCCCCTTCTGGGCCAGGTTTACAGCCTGGCTGCAAGTATCACAAGGATGTAAATGTAAGCTTTGCATTTTCAGAGAGGCACACAGACTGGAGATCTTAAGCCTTTAGCAAGACTTTTCTCCTTAGTCCTTAACCCAGACTATGTTAAGGTCTATTTTTGGATTTTTTGGAGATTTTTCTTCTTTACCTTATTCATCGCTACAAATCCTGCAAAGTGTATTTTTAACCTATTTATGTCCCAGTGTACAACACCCATAGAATGATTGCCTTTGAAATCAGGAGAGACAGTCTTTCCTGTAAACATTTTAAAGTCTTTTTTAACGTGTAAATTTATTTACTTAATAAATAGTAATAACTCCCAGCTGCTTCGATCTATTGCAGAAATCCATATTTAACTGCTAGGGAGCTGTTCTGAGGTCTCGTGCCACTGAACAGCAGGATATGTTATTGCATAGTACGTTGACACAACCTCTTGTAAAGGCCTGGTATTGTGTCATCATAGGGGATAGTTGTAGTACAGGAATGCAGAATAATATTATGAAAAACTTTTCCCGTTGCTCTGATCTTAACGGGAAAGGCCTTTGGAGGTCTGTCTCCAAATTTACGAAGTGGAGAAATAATTTACTAAATTCTATTTAAAAGAAGATAAGCAAATTCTTATGTACAGGGAGGTGATGCTGAGCTCATGGCAGCACTATTTTATCTTGCTGTGTCTTGTAACTTCAAAAGATTCTTGTTTGGGATACTGAGAGCTCTATTTTGTTTGTTTTTCAAATAGTGAGGCCAGGAAGATGCTGAACAAAGCCCTGGTACAGTCACTTTAATCCAGAGTGGAGTTCTTTATTTCCCATGTTTAGCTCTCCTATATAGCTCAAAAGAAAAAGAAAAATAATCCATCAGTGTCACCTTATTTGTGCATATTGTTTCTTTCTCTCTCTTTTTTTTTTCCCCAAGCCTCAGCCTGCATTCGAAACATTTTTTTAACCTCCAAATAATTGTTGCTCCTTCAAGCCAGGAGTAGAAGGCAGCGATAGTTCTGTGTGAAAATGTATCAATGGCTGCAATGGTTTATATTTTTTCAAGGTTTTGTAGGAGTTTGAGCAACCTATAGGCAAAAAGGCAATCGGGTTTATTATTGCTGGGAATCTCCAGGCGATTGTTTGGAGGCTGCAAAGGCAGGCAGCAGAGCCGGGAAGAGGGGGAGAGAAGGGCCACATTATGTTCCAGATGACTGAGCAAGGATTTATATACCAGCTCGCCTTTTTTTTTTTTTTTTTTTTTTTTTTTTTTTTTTTATCATGGGAGAAGAAAAGTAATAAGAGCGGGGAGGCATTTGAAGCGGTCAGATGGCCGATGACTAATGGGATAGGTGGGCAGGAGCCCTAGGATTGGGTGTCTTAATGAGCACATTTCGCACCAAGTTTGGGCTGCAGTTCCCCTTCACCTTTGCCCTTTATTGACCGAACTGACACTTCATTTTTCACATACTTCCAATTATGGCTGAGCTTAAGTGTTGCCCTGCCTCCTTTCTTTCTTGCCTATGGACGGCTTGAGAGTGGTTAAGGCCACAGAAGATATTTTAATTTGAAAAACTACCATAGCAAGGCAGGTTTAGGGTGTAACCTGAAACTGCTGTCACTTGGCAGTTTCTCTGATGAAAACAAAAGTTTTAATGTTTCTTGTTTAGCGCTTCACCACCAGGCCCCCCCCACCCCCCTCCTTCCCTGTGGTGATGTGGGGAATTGCTTTGGGGGCGATTGGTTTGGCGAGGGGTGTTTTCCTCAGGGTAAATCCTTTCTGGCAGTACAGGTGTCATGGGTGGGAGTCACCCAAGTAAGGAGGTAAACCCAAGTGAAAAGCAGTGCCGTGCTTGAACGATGGCTCTTCTTTCCTTCTCAACACAGCGTCTTCCCAAATGGCTTCTTGTGATGTCATGCCCTGCAACGTCCTTTGCTGGACGTTCTTCTTATGGAAAAGCAAAGCATAATTGTGCTTGCATTTCTCAAGCCTTAGACCAGTGCGGATTTGTTGTTTTGGTAATATTTAATGCATGAATGCAGATTTGAGCGTGGCCTGGCTGTGAAGCTTTGGGAAGTAGCTGAAAATGATGCTGGGAGAGGCTGGTAGGAGGAAGAGATGGACAAATCTGCAGTCGCTCCTTTGCTATACAAGGAGAACCATGCTAGATCTCCCACTGCTCAAGCTTGTGTGCATTTCCACGTTGGCTTTTACATGCAGAATCCTTCCAGGGCGGAAATGTCTGTTTGCTTTCGCAGGGCTTAGAGGGTTTCGGAGCATGCGGTTTTCCTACCAAATGTGGATTCTGTCGGAAATAGTTGGAATAAGTTGTGCTTGCATGGGGTGGGTGGGTTTAAGAACAAAATAGCTGCTGTTAGACCTTCACTTCCCGGCAGCACCACTGGATTTTGCAGCGTGGTTTTCGCTACCGGCTCTGTCACGTGAAATTTGGGTGAGTAATGAGTGGGCATGTCACCTGTGTGCCAGTGGTGATTGCTTTACATTTAAATACATGGAGACTATATTGACAATTATTTACATCCAAACAGAGGCCCCCTAAACCACAGAAGTATTTATCTCAAAAAAAAAAAAAGTATGAAGTATTACCTACTTTATTATGTAGCCCTCTGGCATAGTAATGGCATGGCATATTTTTACTATAATATGGTAATAAAAGAATATGTAAAAGGCAGACAAAGGTTCTGTCTTTTCACTAAGGTGACCCCTGTTACCAAGTAACTGCTTTACTTATGAGCTTATTAAAAACTCAAAAAAAAATGAGCTTTTCATACTTCACAGGCATTGATGTGAAAATGAGCTGTCCTACGAGTAGTTTTCTTGATCATTTTTAGAACAATTGATTAGCCAAAGAGCCGCTGTCATTAGTTGACATTGACTGATAGCAATTTGTCACAAGCTCCGAAGGTCAGCCAGGCAGTGGAAGCTTCGGCTTGTCTTTGATTGACCTTTTCTGATGCCATTATCATGCGATCGGTTAGACTGGATGTGACCCTCGATTAGAAAAGACAGGGCATTAGTCAACAGGGGCTGCTCCCTGTGTTTTTTCTGGCGCTTTATGTATTGTGAATCCCGAATTAAGCGTAATAGGCTTGTTTGGAAACGGAGCAGTATCAGTTTTGCTGAGGCGCCGCCATCCCCTTTTCTTTTCCTGCTTTTCCATCATGCAGGCAGCACTCCGTTTGCTTTAAATCAGCTGAGCACCTGTGCCCTCTTCCTTTGACGTGAGATACGAGATTTAAGCCAGACCCATATTTATCTGAAACTCTTCGTGTAGGTGCGTATTCTTCAGCAGCACCAGCATTAATTATTTTTATCTCCCCAGAATCATGTTTTATTTTTTAACAGTGATTGAGTGGTTGAGGACTATGCTCATAACATGATGTCAATTTATCATTCTGTTCTAAAGCCGGGGGGTGTGAAACTGGTTTTTTCCTCCTTCTAGTTTAGGTTTTTGTTCTGTTTTTGGTTTTTTGTGGTTTTTTATTTTTTTGGTCTCATCAGCCTGATTCAGCTGTTAAACTTAGATTTCGGCAGTGTTAAGTCTGCGTGCCTCAACTAAGCAGAGTTGTGCTTCCAGAATGGTGCATGGGAGCAAGTTCTTGCTTGGAAGCAGGTGTCTGTCATGATTTGAGCATTAATCTTTTCCCATTGTCAGGATTTATTTCAATCATTCACATTAGCTTAAATGTCTGTTATTAACAGGCATTTTTCTTTTTGCTCTGGCAAAGCTAACTTAAATACTTATAAATGTTGCTAGTTTTCCCTAAATTGTGGGTAACATCATCGTAAATGAACTCTCTTCCTTGTAAAAAACCTTCCTTCCTTCCATTTCCCTTTCAGGGGAAACCTGAATTTCTGTAAGCAGCAACTTGTTTTTCAGGTCAGCCCCCAGAGATAATAAGCAGTTCAAAACCAGCACAACCATTTCAGCACGGTTTAATGCGACTTCCAGCCTTTGCTCAGGAAAAGCTTCCAGCTGGGAGGTGAGCAGAGAGACGACCATGTCAGGAGGCACTTCCTTCAGGCTGAGCCTATTGCCGTCATTGGCAGAGCAGAAGGAGGGCAAAAGACTTTGGAAACTGTTTACCTTTAAAGTGGCTATGGAAATACAAATATTCCTGACTTCTTGGCCCATCTGTAATCAAGCAGCAAAATCCATGTGCTGAAGTCCATTTTTTTTTTTTCTGTTTTCTTGGCAAGTTTTTCTAAACTCAGAAATGTCTACCCATTAAACATCTGTGTGGCTGTGCACAAGCCCATGTATACATAGATGTGTATATAAGAACATGGCCCTGACCCTGAACTAAGCATCCATTGGCTTTTGCAGCCCCCAAAGTGTGTCTGCACAGAACCAGGTGTCTTAATGAGGGCAGGATCTTGAATATACCAAACAGGGAACAGTGGTGGAAAATCATCGTATTGCTGAATCACATCTTGGGCTGTTAGCTAAAAACTCTGGTGTAGCACTGAAGGACATCTTGCTTTCTTGCTTGGATGGGGCAGAGGGAGATTTGGTTTTGTAAGAAGTTGTAGAAGTAGGTTTGAAGTTTTTAGTGTCCAAGGTGCCCCTTTCAACAGTATCGGAGTTGGGTGTTTTCAAGATGGCTGATATGATTTTTTTTTTTTTTTTGGTTGCTTTATTCAGATACGGTGGTTTTTTTCCTACACATCCTGGATGTTTTCACTTAAGTTGTGGTGGCTCATTGGAGCTAATGAGCTTCCCATATGGCCCATATTGAAGGCCATCTTAGTATTCCCATCTTAAGGGTTCTATCCTATTTGCCTCTCCAGGTCTTCAGCTGAGTCTTTTGCAATCTGACCTAGGCAGAGTGAGATTTTAAGGTGTGTGTCATTGACCTCTTTAAATCGGAGGTTAAAAAAAGTTGTGATCTTGAGATGTTTGTTTCGAGAGACATTTTATCACAAGGAGTATAAACTCGTAAACATGCTGTGTTTCTGGATGAGTGATGCAACAGGGTGTGCCATCAGGGTGCTTGGCACAGACCATTTTCCTATCTCTCACATGAAAGGCTGGGAGGGAAAGATGACTAAGGCTGGAGGAGAAGTCTAAAATTAGTTGTGTATGGAGAAAGTGGTGCTTGTCCCATAGTGCAGGAACTAGGGGTTGGATGTTCATGGCACAGGAGCTGTTCCAGAGTGTTTAGGTTTAAAACAAATAAAAATGTTTTATGTGTTGGGTTAAATTCATTGCTACAGAACAGCATTCTGAGGAGGTCAGCAGGGGACAGAAAGAGATTAGACCAGTTCATGGAAAAATATGTTCTTTTGTAGCTATTAAAAACCCTGGTCCAGATGCAACCGCTGGCTCAGGAAGCTGCCCAAGTGCTGATTGTCGGAGCGGTGGCACAGCTGCCTCTGTGTGCCCTCACTTTCCGTAGTGTTTTCCTAAACACCCGTTATTGTTCATGAGACACCACCACAAGATCCAGTTTCTTGGACAGATGTCCTCTAGTTTTTATGTTAAAATAATTTTTTATGATTCAGTTCAGGAAATAAGATGCTGGATATTTTTGTTTATCCTTTTTTTTTAAGGCTCTTGCTAATGCTGGCATGCTTTTGTTGGGAAGAAAGTAGACATAGCTTGTATTTTCTTGCACTTATTACCCCGATGGTGGGAATGGTTTGATGCTATTCATTCAAATTTGACAGGTGATTGCTTCTGTAAATGAATGCACTCAAATCATAATTGTTGCAACAGAATTGTTTGATTACCTGGCAGTAGCCTCTTTCTCTCTGATAGCTTTTGGATCACCTGTTTGCTGAGAGCATTTGACAGTCCTCATGTTTATTACCCAATTGAATGTCAGTAGCAATTGCAGCTAAAGATAAACGAAAATGCAAGTACTTGTTGACCTTGACTTTTTTCCACAAGATATTGGACTTGATGGCTCTATTGCTGTTGAACTGATAAGAGTTATAAACAGTAGTTGAAGGAAAATGTTTTATTCCCAGAGGAAAATACCACACTGCTGTGGGAAATGGCATCTGACTAGCACTCTTTGCCAAATTTGCTTGGTTCACCTTCATTTAGACTGTGGGAAAATAAAATACAAATTTCCCCTTTTATGACTTTAATATCTCTGCAAACATGAATTCCTGTGCTCTTTGTAAAGTTTTGTTGGCAGACTGTGCCAATAACAGACAGAAAGCACGAGACCTCGCCGTGTTTTATGATGTGCTATAATGAGGATTCTCAATTCTTCCTTATTTTTGCGCTGATTTGATAATTACAGGGAGGGAGCAGAGCTTTCTTCTCCTATTCCAGGGGAAGCTTAATATGTCTATAACTGGCAAAGACTGGAAAATGTGTGGCTGTGGGTGGATAATGTTGTAGTGGGGCTGTGCTGGTGAGAGGACAGCTTGGGGATGAAGGAAAAGTTATTGCAGGGATGGAGACCTACTTTCATAGGTCAAGTTTGCACCCTTACAAGTTCTTTAGGCAAGGTCCCACATGGGGTCCTTTGCAAGTTTTTGGTAGGAGGGGGCTGATTTGGTGGTGCCCCTCCCAGCTGCTTTTGGGGAATGGGAGGGATGGATGAGCTCTGGTCCCAACAAATTTTCCTGCTATAACCCCCTCCCCCCCCATATATATTTATATACAGCTGTTTCTAATCCTACTCTGATATGAAACCTGAAAGGAAGACTTCAATGGAAACAGGAGAAGGCAATAGGCTTTGAGATCATTCAGGATGAAAGTCAATGTATAAACATTATACGTAAAAAGTACAAAAGACAGTGGAATTATATTATTTAAAACATAAGTCCTTCTTGTCTCAGCAGCTGCTCTGATAAACTCTGTACAGTATTGTAGGAGCTTGTTAAAGCACTGAAATGCAGGATTAAGCAGTGCTGTAACAGTTAGCAGAGTCAGACTAGTAATCTTATTGCATTGTAAATTTTTTTAGGTAAGATTAAGCTGGCACTACATTATATGTTTGTGGGCGAGGGGCCATTCTTCAAGGGATTAATTAATAGGATCAGCAATGTAAGATGCTGACGTAATTTTTTCTAAGCACATTTATGCACATGGGCTTTTATTATTACTATTCTTTTTTTTCTTTCTTCCAATTTTAAATTCATGAATGAGATGGGGACTTTCTCTGGGCAATCAGAGCAGCCTCTGCAGCTTGCAGCAGTGGTGATGTCAGAGCCACCTGTCATCCTATAATTCAACAGGGACCACTTCTCACTGGCCTGGTGACCCACTAGTTGGTGACATGAGAAATACCAGAGGGAGATGCCTGATGTCCCTTCTACCCAAGCTGGGGTGGGATCGTAGGGCTGTGACTAAGCAAATGCCTGACGCTGCTCTGGCAGGTCTTTGAACGAGGGTGCTGTTGGTAAAATCTTCCACTTTTCTGCTTTGGCTCTTTAGCCCGGATACCTCCTCCATGTAGCCTTTGGTTTCACATCCTTGAACTTTTGCTGCTCAGGCCTGGAAGGTAGCAAAAGACATGGGAGAGTGTGGCTGGGCCCGTGATGAGCAGTGGGAGCAGTGTCACATCAGGATAGGCACTGCCACCCT
>NW_008238439.1:904489-957199 GCF_000691975.1 Corvus brachyrhynchos
GAATTATCTTTATATATTTTTTATATATATATATATATAACTTATTTATATATTATAAATATTACTCTATTTGTTTATATATTTTATTTTTTTCCTCGAGTGTTTAAAATCTCACACAGATTTTGCAGTCAGGTTTTTGCAGTTGCTCTTTGATGAAGTGTAATGTGAAAGTGTGGGAAAGAAGAAACAGCATATAAATAAATAAAGGTACAGTGGGGACAGCCTTTTCAACTACTGGTCCCTTAGTCCTTGTTTTTCCTGGGGCTGATTTTGTGCCATGGGTGAGAGATGGCCCTTGCAACCCTGTTACTGTGTATTGTCTCCAAGTTTTAAGTACATCTTTTGCAGAAGGACAGGAGAAGACCTGCTAGGAGACACCACTTATGTTGTTGGAAAAGACCTAATGGTGGCAGACATACTCTAACTTATTCTTAAATCTTCCCCAGTGCTCTGAATAGCAATGTCACATGGATACATGCTAAATATATTCTGGAGTCTGTAGTGCCCCGATGGACCTCGAAGAAGGCATATCTTAGCTTTCTCTGGTCAGCAAGTGAAGGTCATGGAAGCAAGGCTTGTAGGATGGAGAATCTTTTGTTGGTCTCATTGCTGTGCCAAGAGAATCTCCTCCCTTTCTCCCTCCCTGGCACAGCACTGAGGGAGAAACCCCACAGTGGAATTCCTGCTTGGGGCCCTGGATTATAGCACATGCACTGTGTTGACTGCCTTCCTAAAGCAGGGAAAAGAGGGAATGAGGTCAGCACTAACGGCTCGAAGTAGAGTGTCATTTAAAATGGGGTTAAAGTTTCAGGGCACTGTAATGTCAGTGTAGCAGCCTCTTGCTAAAGAGCAGGGGATAAGATGCAAGCAAATTGCAGCAAGGGGGAAAGAGACAACAAAGTGGAGTTGAAACGTTGTGTTCATGCTGTACTTCCCCTCCCTTCCCCACTTAGTAAAACATCTGTTTATCCTCTCCTGTCCCCTCATCCTGCCTGTGGCAATGAGAATGCCCCAGGAGAGGCTTTTGTGCAGGATCCTGCCCGTTTTCTTTTTTTGGTATCTGTCTACAATAAGCCCATGCAAATTCTGCATGAGGTCAGCTGTGTAAAAGCAAGAATAGTGGAGATGTTAATTCAGTATAACTACTGGACAGACTTGGTATGGTTGTGCATTGTAGTTCTGTGACGGGCTGTGGGAAAGCAGAGGGATGTTCTATCGGTGAGCAGGCTGAGCCACAAAATCTTTGAATGTCAGTCTATAAATATTTATTGTTTGTGTGTGTGTTTGTTCATATGTGTGCTTGGATGTGACTACTTCCCACTGCTACACATTTTTATTCTGTCAATCTGGCAAGAAAGGTGGTAAAACAACCACCCTTGTGAAGCACAGGGCATTTCTAGAACCTTTTAGAACCTTTCAGATTTCCTTTACAAGGAGCATTGTGCTAAGTTCCTTGGTGTTACAGCTGCAAGAAACAAATTAGGAAGCAGTGCTGACATTAGTGTCTCACCAAATATTTAATCCAGCTAAAAAACTGCTGAGGTAGCCATAATTTACCAGGTTGAAGAGCAGAGAGGGCTGGCATAGCCACCTCACCAAGAAATGTAAAGCAGTGACTTAGTTTAATTTAATCCAAAGGATGTTGGTGACTTGGTTGAATTTAATCCTAATAAAGTAACCAGCTAGCAGTCTGCCGGAGGAGCATGTTAGTCATGACATGGGTATGTCAGCTCTTCACCACCATTAATTATATTGCATCACTGAAAAGCAGAATATGCATATTATGCAATTTTACAGCATGGCTTTCCATACATAATGTGTTAATATAAATTAGAATTGCTTCATACAGATGAAGTTCTTTGTGTTACCAATATACAAATTTTATTTACAGTTGCAGTTGGTGTATGTGAAATGACAGTATTCAACTTAAAAGTGCCTCTTGAGTTGATAAATGCCAACTTGATACTAAACACATTAATACTCGGTTAAAATTAGCAATCAATTTACTTGGATATTGGAGGTTAGCCAGGGATGGATCTGAAGTTGTATTAGGTATATCGTACTGGTCTGAATACATCATATGCCGTTGCAAAAGCATTGTGCTAATTTTAGCTTACAAAGAGGATGAAGATAAACTGCCTGCTGCTAGTTTACCATATGCTATCCTGGTGATAATATTCAAGTTGAAAATATTCTGCAGAGAGTCTTATTGTTTCAATAAAAGAAAAGTGGAACAGAGTTAAGCAAATTTCTGCTCTGTAAATGTATACAAAATAATGAAATAAAACAAATCTCAAATGCTGGTAGATAAGATCTGTGAAATTTGTTTGGGGTTTATTGGCTTTCATGGGAGTCAACAATTTGTTTTAGTATATATTTGATCCAATTGTATCCATTTCTTGCATGTAAATCTTAAAATCAATCTAAATAAAAATCGAACTTTGTTCTGGTAGGCAAAAATATAGTCTGAGTTGCTCCTAACTAGTTAAGCCTCCCATCCTTCAAGTTTGGTACAGGAATAAAGCCACTGCTGAGCTGATTTTTCATGAGCTTTTCCCTTTGCTTTGTTTATTTAAAAACACAAAACATATTCCGGTTTCCATATGGGGAGGATTTGCTTCTGTAAGTTCACTGAGGAGCATTTGCCTTCTCCATATGTACCTGTAGCCAGGAGAGGGGTGTGTGGGGAGGGGTGCCCAGACCCCCAGGGTTGCAGGGGCTGGGGGGAAGCTTTGCATTAGCAAGTGGTGAAAAGCTTGACCTTCGAGTGACCTGGGTCAAGCAAACCCCCTGCCGAAGTGTCCCATTTGGACATGGATACCTGTAGGGTGAGGGAAAAGATAAAGGAAGAGGGAGGAAGATAAAGTAATCCCATTGACTTGGGAACTTCTCAGATATTACAAGTGAGGGAACATCAGGAATAATAAAAGAGCAGCAATATTTGTCTGCCCCCTGTATCTGTGTAATGTCATTTCCAAAGGGCTGGAGTAGATAATAGCAAATGTGCTTTCAAGTATCAGTTCAATCTCTTGAAGTGATGGGGAAGACTGGATGCTCTGATCTGGCAGGTACTGGAGAGTGTAATACAATCCTCATCACTGCAGAGAGAATTGTATAAATGGACAGAGATCCGCTGATTACATCTTTTGCTAAAGTGTTAAGTAAAAGATCTGGCTGTAAGAGATGGCGAGTCTACTATTGTCTGGTCTTCTGACTTGTTTTTATTGGGGTTTTCACAGGAACAAATACCAATTACCAAAATAAAAGCAAGCGGTGTGGCCAGTCTGTATCATGGTAGGACACATGCTCTTGAGTCAGTGTGGGCAGGAAGCTTGGCAGGTCTGTCCCCCACCATTGCCATTGCATCTTTATCTCTCTGCTTCATTGTTTGCCACGGAGTGCTTGAAATTCCAGTTTCCAAGTAAAAACTTCCTGTTTCTTGCATTTGCATTCAGTTTGGTAAGACATAAATTTAGTTATCTATCAAGGAGGGCTTTCTTTTTTTTCCTCTCTCAAGTAAGGCAAAATAGGAAGAAGAAATTAATTATGATTTGGTGATAAGAGGTAGAATTTTGCATTTTCCCAGATTCTCTGTGGCAGGAAGCATGAGGTTGTATTCTTGTGATAAGGTGATGGATGGGAGCTAAATTCAGCCTTTCCATCCTAAGTAATTTTAGAAGGAGCCCTGAAGTCCAGATCTTGCTTAGAAACAGAGATGGGTATATTCAGTCTTCATTAGCCATAGTTTCCTTGCTACAGCATTGCTGCTTGTAAGTTTTTACTGTTTTGTGCAGTATTCAAAGCTAATAGTGCACATATTCTTGTAGTCATCTCAATCCTGAATTTCCCTCTGGAGAGTTTCTTTCTCTCCATTGCCTGTGAAAGGACTCAGGGAGGACTTATCACCTCGCTCAGATGCTTAGCTTGGCAGTCTGACTTAAATGCTTAGAGTGAGGAGGGATGAATCTGTGCTAAAACTTGGCATTCCTTTACGAAGGAAATGTCTGCTCTGTGTGGAGAAGCAGAATAAAGTGTCTTGTAGTGCTGAAGATTGGAGGAGTGGGCTCAAGCATTGTATGTGTTGGTGAGGCTGTGTCCTCTGCAGCTCCTGAGCACAGTGGCCTGAGCATCTCATGACACTTGTTACATTTGCAGACTTGCATAGGTAATTGAAGTGTTCAAAAATTTTGGCATTCATTAAAAAAAAAACATTTATACACTTTTTTTTTTTTTAATATTATTTGTGGGGAGTTAGTGTCTGTATTCCCATGCCTGGCTGTCAAGAAGCCAGGATTCCAGTTTTCCCTAACGTCAAGAGGTTGCTTGCTTTATTAGTGCATAGGTGGTTTTGGTTGAAGGTTCTCATGTGACTCTGGGAGCTGAGGACTTGAATATAAAACATGATGAATGGGGCTTCTGAAACTGTAGCAGTGCTTTGCTCAACCTCCAAGTAAACATCATTGAGGTCTTGCATGTGATGAGAGGCTCCATGAGGGAAGCCTTGAAGCAAAATCTGTTGCTGAGCTGAGGTGGTAGGAATGGCCATATTTAGCTTTGTTGTGCTGTTTGGGTACAGGGTCCTTTGGCAGCTGGCACTGCATCTGTCAGAACTTCTCTCTACTTTTAAATATAAAATCGTAGTTTAACCTACTTCTACTCCAAACTAACAAGATGTAAATTGGTACATTTAAGTGTACTAACATGCATTCAAAATGGCTCATTTTTCTACTTCATTTTTGTAGTCATATTTGTAGCAATCCTGACTAGCACATGAGGTGGAGAGGTAAGGGGTTAATAATTTTTATGTAGAATATTGAACTCTTATTTCCATTTTGAAGTTCACTTTGGATGCTGTCCTGAAAAATATCTCTGAATTATGCAGTGTCCCCACTGTGCCCCAGAAACGTGAAATTTGGGGCTTGCTTCCTTGGGAGGCTGCGAGTAAAAAGACTAAGGACGTTTGCAGGCGTGGAGGAAGGGTGGGTTACTGGCAGCAGCAGTGTGGGCTTTCATTCAGCACCTTGTCAGCGTGCCTTATCTGGGATCTTGGGGGATGGCTCTCCAGAGTAAACCCAGGGAAGGGAGCTGAACAAGGTGTTTTCCAGGATTGTCCTGGCAGAGGCTTTCTTGTGAACCGTTCTGCTTGCTCTGCAAGAGTCATAACCAGCACAGATACTTGCAGTGCCTCAGAAAGTCGGGCTTTCCAGCATGTTTGTTGACTGCTCTGAGACTTTGACCCCCTTCTTTACAGCTCATGTAATCTTTGGATGTGTACAGCACCTGCCATCTTGAGCCTCTCCTTTCATGCTTTTCAGTGAGGTTCATGTGCAACTTTGAATACGCAGGAAGTCTCCTGGGCTGGTAAGGGGTGAGCATAAAGGATAGCTTCCCCATGATCTTACAGGCAATTGCCCTCTCCAGGTCAATATTTCCTTGTTCAGGTCACTGCTGAGGTCATATTCATTGCAAATACGGTGCTTATGTCAAAGTATTTTCCATAGAAACTATTAAGTACAGGCAAGAATGCTTTTCAGCTGAACTTTGAATTTCAACCCATGATTATAGACGAAAATCTGTCTCCTCATCTGCCTCAGCCACAAATTGCAGGTGCAGCTGGTCAGGCATTTAAAATGACAAAATTCAGAGTTGCTTTGCATAGAAACCAGCATCATGATTAGCAATGGTTCAGAGGCTGACATTGTTGGCAACTGCTCAGATGATTCGCAGGTATTTCTGAAAGCCTTTTCCAGTCTCAAGAGAATCACCTGTTTTGGCATCAGTGAGTATTGTTCCAGAACTGTGATGGAAGAGAGTGCAGATCCGTGACTAGAGACTTGCTTTTCTGTCTGACAAGCCTTGATCACCTAGTCTTAAGGCTGAGACACTTGCCTGCTGGTCCTAAGATATCAGCCATACAGCAAAAGCTGTGTATGGAGTAAGAAAGCAGCTAACACACAGTTGGAAAATTGTGTTTGCTCAACATGCAATGAGTTTATTAGAAGAGACTCATTCAGAGTGGAAGTGGAAAACAGTCTTTACTAGGATTTATTTGACTGCTCCAGGATAATTTAAATACAGGTTTTCAAGTATTTTCTTTCCTTTTTACACACATCTAAACACATCTCTAATATATATATATTACAAAGCTGTCCTGACCTTCATCAAAATAGTCTGCGAATGTTTTGCCTACCTTTATCAAATTGCAGTATGAAAGAACCATTCTGATTCATATTTTTAAGGGATGTTTTTCTGACCTCAAAAACTGATACTTCCTTAGCCTGTGCCAGAAAGCCCTTTCTGTGGTTGTAGTCCCCATTTTTTCAGCAATTAAGACTCAGGTGGCATCAGAATAACAACTGGTTTTAATAACCACTTTAGCCACCTCCGTTATGGGGAGGAAGCATGCAGAGCTTCTGCAGAGCCTCAGAGCTCTGTGGTATGACCTCAAGTGACCAGACACAAAAAGCAGTGCAACTCTTGAACGGAAAGGTCTGCATCATCCAAACTGTGCTGACTCTTGTCCAAGAACACACTGTTTACCTGTTCCTTCCAAACTGGTCAATTTTCTGCAAGGCTGAGATGTGGGTGTTGGGGGATTTTTTGCTTATCTCAGTGCAGCTTGGCAGGTTTTCACAGAGATGCTCTTCACTAGCTTGTAGATGTATGTTGAGGATCGTGTTTTCTGTTTTGGTGATTGAAACTGAACAGTCCCACTGTTGACCTAAATTTACCACCTCTTTCGTATCTGAAAGCATTTGTATATTCATCGGCAAATGTGCAGGCTGACCACTCCAATCAAAAGCAACAAATCTTACCAGTTAACTCCAAAATGCATCTTGCTGAAGGCTATGACTGAAAACACATCGCCATGAGCATGAAGCAGCCAAGCCTCTGTCTGGCCCTTGAGATGTGTACCCAGACCTTAATGAAGGGTGGGGTTTTCCTTATTCCAATAAATAGATTTTGTTTGGAAAGGTGAGAGGCAGAAAGAGAGAATGTATTTTCACAGTCCTAAATAAAAGGCTATTTATGCCTAATACATTGGCAGAATTATTCCAGAGTAATTCATCCACAAGAAAATACGATCCTTGTGTCACTGCCAAGGTCAGAGAGACCTATGGTGATCTGCAGAGTAAGTTCAGGTCACCCAAGTTAAATCTGCCCAGGGGCTGACTTAGCTCACGCACCACATTTTTTCCGAGATTAATAAAAGCAAACATCTTCTATAGATGAAGGCAGGGCTAAAACTGTGGTCAGCTCTCTCCCTGGAGCCAAGGTCTCCTGCTTTTCCGTTCTCCCTTCCAGGTTGCTCCTTTCATTTCCTTTCCATTCTTCTCTTTTCCTGGCATTTACAGGATGCTTAGAAAAGTCTGTCTTTTCCTTTATGAGGCAACCGATGCCTATAAAACCTTCCTTGATATCTGCATGGACAGGAAGGACATGGGGACATTGCTGGTGTTTGACCCGGTGCAGCGTTGGCTTCTGCGTGTGTGTGGTGTGTCCCTGGACATCACACATCCTGAAAGTTGAAGTGAAAAGATGGGGTACACACACAGCAGAAATATATTCCTTGTTAGCCTCAGCTGAGAGTACCATCTGAACAGGGTATTTGGCAGTTACAAAGGTGAAGCTGGTGATTTCGTAGTCACTGCAAGGCTGCCTCAGGAGGAGACACATGGGGTGGTGAGCTGGGCAGGTGAGAGTCCTCTTCCATCACTGGTGGGTGGAAGGGGTGAGGCAAAGTCCTCAGCCCTTTCAACGAGGATGCGGTTGTTTCATAGGATGTGGTTGTTTCATCAGAAAAGCGAGATTATTCTTCCTGGTGGTGTATACCTGCCGTGGGGAAGCTGGTGCCTGTGGTTCCAGCCTGCTAGAACCTGAGGTTTTCTTTAGCTTCCTTGGTTACTCGTTCATGTCATTTAAAATACATCAAATTACTGAAAGAAGTCAGTTTTTGCTTTCTACGCATTTCTACTGCTGTTGCTCTTAGTGATAATGACAAATGCTGTGAGTAGAAAAAGAAACCAGAAATAATTTTGGCTTGCTTTTTGAAGGATGTATACATTTTATTTATTTTTTTCTTAAGACATGGATGGCTTTTTGCTATGACCCAGCTTTGCTTTGAGATTTCTGTGGGATTTTGGTTAAACACTCTTACAGAGTCAAAGAGAGATGAGCTGGAAATGGCTGAGTTAACTCCTTCCCATCCTTCATCTCTCTCGCAGTTGGAACTTTGATGCCATGAGATGTAGTGACATAAATAATAATCAGATTCTGGAGTGCACCGAAATTTGTCCCTTTCCTCCTCTCAGTTTGCCTATTCGAGGTAATTCTAGGCAGGTAATAGCTAGGAATATGTATTCATGGAAGATGAAAGAGGTAAAAATAAGGTGAATATGCACCTGTAGGTGATATTCAGGGGAAGTTTTTAAGTGTCCAGCATTAATTTGACTTTTCTTTCATCTTCATTGTGTGTTTTGGACTCTGACATCTGTTTGTTCCTGGATGATTTGCATTTGGTTTTGTTTTTTGTTTGTTTTAATTTGGAAAAAACCCACACCTTAAACTGTAACTGCACTGTAAATCAAACATCAAAACACCAGAAGCTGTGATAGAAAGTCGTAGGAAGCCAAAAACATAGCAGTAGCATGAATACATTAATTTGGAGCCTCAGGGGACGCGCCGACGTACTAGGACTAAAGGGCCTGAAAGGACTGTCACTGCCTGCATGGCCCTAGGCAGGGACCATCAGGGCACCTCAGGATGTGAGCCTGGTGGCCAGTGGCTAACCACAAGGAGCAGGGTCAAGACCACCTCCCCATCACTGTTATTTCTCTGAAGGGCTCTCCGAGCCCTCTGAATTTTCAGGCTTTGCTGTTGGGGCTGGGTTTGCAACAGCCACCTGGATGCACAGAGGTTGTACCCTGACCTGTCCCTCAGTGCCACCCCACCTCCCCATACCTAAGGAATATTTGGGGGGAAAGTATTTGCAGCAGCAGAAGAGTAAATGACCATCAAGCATGGTGGTCATTGCTTGATCCCTCTCATCCTGTAGAGCCACAGAATCTGGGCAGAGCAGAGAGCAGCAGGAGCTGTGTGAGTGGCAGCAGTGTGCCTGTTTACTGGCCATCAGAACCAATGTCACCGTGCCTTCACTCTAAAGCCCGACTTTAGGATTGTTTTTTCCTGTTATGCCTTTCTGAAGTGCCACCTCATCAGAGCAGATTTACCTTTTGTGCTGGGAGAGGAACAGTTGAGTGGAAGAAAATTTTATGTGAGCTTGGCTCTGTGAAATTTATTCCTTTTGGCTCCTCACCCCCTTCCTGAGGAGCAGCCTCCCACTCTTGTCACAGATACTCTAGAGCAACCACCTTTTGCTGGAGGAGCAAGGGCAGTGGAGTTAGGATGCTGAATAGCAAGGAGCAGTGGGAAAAACATTAATTCTGTGTACGCCCTTCCCTTGAAAGGTCTGACAGAGGAATGCATATTTTATATTTCAGGTGTTTTTCCTGAGTTGATTACATGCATGGTAACATAAGGTTTTGTCTTTGGGGAGCAAAGCAGGCTGCTTCTGAGTGTCCCAGACAGTGCTAGGACAGGATGAGGGGAGGAAATTCATGGTGTTGTCCGAATGCCATCCATTCAGTTTATGATTGCGAATGTTTCTTATACTTCCTTAGAAAACAGGAGTATAATTGTTTTGGATCCAACTCTTGCCTTGTTCATATGAAGCCCAGGCACTGCAAGATTAGCAAGTCCCTCACGTTCTGAGCCTCTCTGCCCAGTAGTTTAGGCCAGCAGGCAGGTGGACCTCAAAGACAGCTTGTCAAGTGGTTCTTCTGGGTGGCCATGGCCAACCCTCTTTCTCTGCGCTCCTTTCCGTAGGGGTCATGCAGTGGGAATTACCAGGTTGCTTCACAAAGGTTTTTGGATTAATACTCGGTAGCAAATCAAAATTATCTTCCTCTTGCTTTAAGTAAGAGGAAATAATGAATTTGTGTCATGAGTTTAAAGCCAGATGTTTTTTCACAAGCTGCCCAGTCAGGGAGGTTCAGTGGCTGTGATGGATCTTTATAAGGCTGTATGACATGATGGTTGGTTTTTAACAGTGGCAGTGAGGATGTTGTTACTGTCAAAAGAGAAGAGGTAGATGAGATGGGGGCATTTTATTCTCATTGCTTTTAGATGTGCCTTTTGCAGTTGCAAAGTGATGATATATGTCACTGTATGTGGGGAAATAGAGTATGTGATGCAGCCATGGCATGAAAAGTGAAGTTCAGTGTTAGTTTTCTTTCATTCGTGTCTCAATTTTTATTGTCAGATGATGTAGCTGATGGACTAGGGACAGGGAAAATTTTTTGGCTTTGATGCTACTTTGAAGTGGATGGCAGTAGAAGAAAATACATTGTGTATCCACAAGAACTTTTTTACTTGACACAAACCACATGGCAACTTTCAGTGGGAAATATCTCGTGCGGGTTTGGTAGGTCATGAATCCTGACTTGCCTGAGCTGCAGCTAGACTAACTCTCTCCTGTTCATTATGGCTGGATAACTCTGGTGGCATAGGGGATCCAGCTCTGCAAAAGAGGGTTTGGGGCAAACAGTATCTGAACTATAGTTCCTGCAGTGCAAACTGCAGCTTGGGCCAGCACTGATTAGTCTTGAATTGGCCCAAAGTAAAATGCTTTCATTCGGTTCAACAATCCCAAGTATTTTGGTTTGTCTTGCCCAACTTTTTCTTTTTTTTTTTTTTTAAACTATTTTCAATAGAATAACCTCATTTTGAATTATTTGGACAGTGTTAAGGTTCTGGCACATATTTTCTATTGTAAAATGGAAATCTACAGCATCTTCTCCTCTGGAGCAGGCATGTAGGCAGGGCCCAAGACAATTTAGCCATGTTTAGGGAAGGAAGCCTACTTAAATGCTCCACATAATAAATTGTTTCTACAGATAATGCGTCCCTTAGTTTATACGTAGTATGCTTCTGATCTTTGCTTTGAGCCCCTTAGAGCTGCTTGTGCTCAGTCCAAGAGTCAAGTGTCTTAGGAGATGGATAAACACAAAGATAGAGCCAGTTGTTAAGGAGCTATAGAGATTTACAGAAGTTGACCTCATGGCCATTTGGGGCATTAGTTGGGCATATTTCCCCTATGGCAGAGCAGTCCTGTGCTCCTGCTGCTTCTTGTGCTCCGGCTTTACAAGGAAGTAAGTCTGATGGAATCCAGTGGTGGGCTTGCCTGTGTCTCAGTCATATGTAGTTGACGTTCCATGGAGAATGCAACTGGTGGGACTGGCTCTCCTGATGAGGTTGGAGAGAGTGGGTTTCATAAAAAAGACCTGTATTTGAACAAAAGAGAGGATGACTGAAATACAAGAAATTGTAGCGTCATCATGGTGGCTTTTAGGTTAGGGGAAAAAAACCCCAACAACTTTTTAAGCTTTTTACCATTCTTAGTTAAAGCAGGATGTTTTTCTGTTTAACCAGATACTTTTCTGTAGGGTATTTGCCTCCAACTGCACAAAGTAAACTTTTGTTGCTGGCAGCAGAAAGTTGTTTGCTTCCCGTACAATGAACTGCTTTCTTTTTAGTATTTCATTCAGTGATGCACAGCGCCAGGAATATCACACAACATACCCCTAATAGTGTAGTTTTCTGAACCTCATTAAGAAGTGCTACCTGGTGGAAGAGAAGAGGTTTCCTTCATTTCAGCTATAAAAAGCTTCCAAAGAAAAGAAAATGATTAAAATCTGGGGGTTTTCCCCCACTATTCATCAATGCTGTTTCTACTCTTTGCATAGACAGCTGATTTTCTAGTTGCTTGCCTAAAGGGAATTGAAGTCAAAAAAAGATGGTTGGGTTACTAGAAAAAGGTGCTGCTGTCTCTGAAGAGCAAAAGTATAATGATTCAAGAAAAAACTTGGAAAGTTTCTGAAATGCCAGGGTGTAATTTATACTTGTCCAGGTTATGCTAGCTATGAATATTTGTGTAGGATATTTTTGCAACTGTGTCCTTTAGTATCTTGTAAATATGGATACTATCTGTGACTGACAACTTCCCACTGTTTATGTCGTGGTCTGAATCCTTGGATGAAACATGTACTACATCTCCTTAAGAGATGTGTGCACACCCAGACACGTGGTATTTGTTCCTTGCTAATGCTCATTTTCAACCTTGTTGTTCCTCATTAACTTTTTATTAAGTATATTTGAGAAGGCTTTCTCCTTAAGGAATATGAAAAAAAAAGGTCCCTCATCAACACCGCTTTTCAAATTTGCAAGCAGAGCTACATCATCATTGTAAATTATTTTTGGGGTGTTCTGTAGGCCATTCAGTGTACAGAGATGATTGCCATTGACCTCAGGAGCTCCAGGAGTGGGTGCTTCCTCACATCTGACTAACCATGGATCCAAAATAATAGAAAATGCTTTTCCCAATGAAGAAACTGCATGGTTATTTTATGTTTTCTGAAGTAGCTTTTTGCTGGTAGTCCCATTCTCAGTTTGTGTGCCTTACTTAGGCTTTGGCAGATTGAGAGCCACTAACATTGGGTTAATGTTACATATGCAATAGATGCATATGTATTTAAATTTTAAAATAATGTGTTTTGGGGAAATCTTCCAAACTGAATGGCCTTTTAATGTTAAAACTTCTATTTCTCCTCAATGGATAGGTACAGCTTGGTTTAGCAGCTGGGCACACACCCACAGACTCTGTCAGTGCCTTCCAGCTCTCTCCTGGCATACCTGAGCACTGAGCCCCTGTGCTGCTCAGCTTGCCTCCTTAACCACCTTGCTCTAAGGAGGAATGATACTTTCTGAGTAGTGAACTTGTCCTTCAGTATTTGTGGACACGAATAATAGCTGCACTGACTCACGTCAGAGTCATTTGGGTGTGACTTTTGCTCACCACATTCCTGGGCCAAGTTGGAGCTGGTTGTGTCAGAAACAAATTGAAAAATATATACATATAAAGAAATTTCCACATTCTTTGATTGCCCAAGACCATTCAAAGCTGGTGGTCTGAAATGATGATCCTTGTTCTACTTCCTGTGAACAGTAGATTGTAGCAGATTCCCTCTCTTGCTTCACAGAAAAGCTTGTTGCATCTGTGGACCTGCTTTTTGAGAATTCATAATTTTGCACCTTACAGGGAAATTTCACACATAAGCCTGGCTTTGTTCCACAAAAAGTCGTTATGGTGGACATGTGGGTATCCAGCAAACTGGAGTTTTGTTTCTCTAAGGGATAACATAGGTAAAGCTGTGGAAATTACAGTAGTTACTCTAAATTGGCATATGACACAATTTTGCCACTTAAAAATTCTCTAGTATATTATGTTGCTTAAAGCTAATGAATCTTCCTTTCCAGCTACCTGGAAAGGTTACTAAAGATATTTTGGTTCTTGGAGTAGTTAAAAGAGAAAGGAACCAACAGAGCTGTGGATGGACAGTGAACAGTTAAATATTTGGCTTAGGCAATTTAGGATTTCTCATGGTAGCAGAAGCAGGAATTTGAGGAACTTGTATCTAAATGCTTGTAAAAAAATTATGATAGAATTAATAAAAAAAAGACACTACTGATAAGACCATGAACTTTGGGCCATCATGTTAGGTGTTTCCGTTAACAGCACTGAACACATTATAAATCTAGTACAGAAGTCAACAGTTTTTGTCCAAACACAGTGTATATTTAAGTTATATTAGCTCATGAAATACAAAAGTAAATGCAAACTGTGAAGTTCTTCTAGGAGGTAGAAACTGTTTTTAACAGGAGACATTTGGACACATACAAATAAGTTGAACACAAGGAGCTTTTAGTCAGTCCACTTAAAAGTTGCTCCAGGCCTTTCCTAGGGCTTCTTCTAGGTGCACATCTTTCACATTTTCTCCTGTGAACTCCTTAAAGCAGTGGATTTAGATGCCTATCTAGAACTGGACTGTATAAGCTGGAAGCGTTAATCATACTGTTTGGTGTACCTCCGCAAAGCTGGTGCGCTCCTCTTACCCCCTCCCAGAAAATGGAACAGTAGACCCCAAAAGCTCTCTCAGATCTCCTGCCAGAAGTGTGGGAACCAGCCTTTTTAGAATAGTCTGGTTTTCTTTGATATAAAAAAATACTTGTACTCCAGATGCAGACTTGATAGTAGGACAGGGCTACGTGGAGTGAGAAGTAACCTGTTACGTCTGGTAAAGGTACTTTTAGTAAAGCTGTATTTGGAACTTTGATACTGAGTTTTCTGGCCACTTAAAATCATTTGAGGATGTTTATCTAAAGAGCTCCATGCAGAAGCATGGATTTTGTAGTCAAGCAAAGGGCCGGAGTTTTTAGGACATCTGAATTCCCAGCCTCTCACAAAACTCCACGACTTGGGATTGGGAATATTTATGTCATATCTGGGCAGCCTCGATGGTTGAGGTGTGAGAGTGGATTTGGGAGCTGGAGTGGCTGAAAGTTGCCCAGCTGTGCCACACTGCCAGACTTTCCAGCGTCGCAGGGTGATGACATTTAATTTTGGTTTGGTGTGGGAGTGAGGGAGACTTTGAATCACCAGTAAACTCCTGCCATGACCATGGCTGCTGAAGACGAGTGCCTGTGCCAAGTTGCTCTCCAGAAGCACCTATTTTGTCAACAAAGGTTTATAACATATCACCCGGGACAAAGAGAGCATTACCCACTCGACGGGCTGCTGTAAAATCACTTGCCCTTTGCTGCTTCTGCCTCTGATTTTTTGGGGGAGTGGGAGGGGAAGGGAAGTTGTAAGAGGCGATGACAGCGGAGAGGGGGACGCAGTGAGAGGAGCCCCTGCTGGCATGGCCAGTCTGAGCCATTCAGCAGGGCTGAATACGATAAATGCTGCTTTATCCTTTCTTGAAAGGAACAAGATAGCACAGCCTAAATGCCTGGGTGTGCTTAAATAGGCGACTCTGGGATGCTGGAGTTGAGGGCGTTTGAAATCGGAGCTCCCCAACAGCCAGGGAGCTGCCACAGGTCACCTGCCTCGCTCCATGGGGACTGGCCCAGGTCTGGCAAGAAATCGTCCACGGACGAATTGTAGTACAAATTCCTTTCTTTGCTGGTTGGCCTCTTTCACTAGACCATGGCCTATAAAAAATTGTGTAAAAACAATTCTTAAATATTATTTGAAAGGGCAAACGGCTACGCTGAAAGGTTTGACAGTTTGACATATAGTGCCTGGTTCTGCTCGCCAGGGAATGGGCGTGTGGAGTCCGGGCTCTCCTCCTGCTCCTTACAGGCTCCGCGTTTGTTTTTTTTTTATATAGCGTCTAGTTGCTGTGCAGAGTTGCTGTGCTCCCAGCAATTTGACAGGCAACGAGTCTGCTTCAGTGATCTTAAATCCTTTTAGACTAATTTTCGAGTGAGTAGAAAAACAGCTAGCACCTTCGGATCCAGCACTCAAAACCAGGGAATCAGGTATTGCCAATTAAAGTGCCATTTCCAACCATCATATCAAGACAGATTACTTGCAATTCCTCTGATAATGTCATGCCATGCCTAAAGAGAAAGAGAGATGGAGTTTCTCCATGGACAAAGGATCTGCATGGACCAAACTGATCGGCGAGCGGGGCAGAGGGAGCATGATGGGGATCATGCACACACCCATGCATATGTGCAGCATAAAGGCGAACAGTGCGCTCGCTTTGACCCCAAATAGCCATGGGCCATTCTGAAGAGCCTGTGGCCCCCCAGTCACTGGCCTACTAGTTAATTGCCACACGGACTTCGTGACACATGGGCAGATAATATGACATTTTCGGTTTCTGTCACTAGCAAACGCCACGGCGTTGCTTGCACTAGTTGCTAAGAAGCTGTCAGAAACCATTAGCAGCTGGCTAAAGTTGCCCTATGGCATTTCCTCATGGCATCAGCAAAACAAGCATAAATCACCCAGTGGAGCCTCCCGCTATACTAATGAGGCTGTAAGCTTGTTTATGGACTAGCATCATTTCTATGATTATTTCCACCTTTTCAGTTCGCCTTCATTTGGCGGCAGGAGAAGTCAACTTCAGGAACAGAGTTGCCACCGACATTTTACAAATGCAGTTCGTAGCTGCTACCGTGTGGCTGGTCAGTGGTGCTTCAAGTTTAGTGATCTTTAAAAGGAGGAAAAGAGGGGGAAAAAAAGAAAGGGAAGGGGGAATCTCTGGGGACCTCACAGAGGTGAGTGTATCGAGTTGCAAAGTAGATGGAAATGCTAAAATCCACAATTGACCATTTAGACTTCTCTCTGTGGTTTCAGTCTTTACGGGATCAATTTTCCATTTAAAAAAGTGGAAGAGGTTAAACAATTTACAGAAGTCTACTGAAGCATTTGCTCCGAGGATAGCCGGGCGCTTTCTTATCCTCTCCCTGCTTTTCACTTTCTCTAACTTGTGTCGGTCGAGGCCAGGGTTTATTGTTTTAGGCTTTTCTGAACATACACCAGTATTTACACTGGATTGAAAGCATTTGCTTCCAATGAAAATCTTGTCTTAGATTACAGCCCAGCAGTGTAATTTCCCTCCCAGATGGGAGTAAAGTAGCAGTATTTGCCTAAAAACAGTAGGAAGAACAAACTGTGCATTAAGCCAAGGCTGTTTTTGGCTTGAGCTAATGATGTAACAGAAACCTTTTATTTGGGATAGGTCACTGCCCAGGATTGAAGGAGGTGATCTGGCTTGCGCTTGAAAGGTTTCTCCATTGTATCTACATAAGTCTTCACTTAAAAAATCCTGTTCCTAATGCTTCTGCTTTCATACAGCAGAAATAAACAGGAAAGGTTCTGGGGAGTGTTATAGGTGGAATGCAGAAAGCTTTTCCTCCCCTAATGGAGGATATAATTCAGGTGCCCTGGAGGCATGCTTTCAGGAATTCTCTTGCCCGAGGTAATGGGAAGCTAAGGCTGCTTGAAGGCCTTGATTATCTATTGATGCACAAAGCTGGAAAAAAAGTCATCTCCCTTGGATTATAGTAGATATTTCCATAAATTATCAATGAGTCCTCCTCCCGTCAGGCATGAGGCAATGCCTGCTAAATTAATCTGAAGGGGGTTTGAAATGAGTATATTTTTTAAAAAATGGGGTGGGGGGAGAGGGTGGGTGGACGATGGCAGGGAGGTGGTGAAAGGCAGTGTCATTAGGTTAGAAGCTTTTCATTTTTAATCAATGAATGCGTAATACTTTTCTTTTCCTTGTTTGCCTCTCGCAGACAGAAAGTAGATTAGCCCGTGGAATTTTAAATGCTGTTGAGTTGTTTCCTTTGCTCATGTTTCTTTTATGAATTATTATTTTATATGGTGAATTGCTTCTCTGTATAAAAGCCCTTTTTTACATACTGGGCTTTCAAAGAATTCATTGGATATCTAATTTCTTCATAAAAATCTTGTGTTTGTCTGTAACTATCCAAGGTTACAGTTTCATTAAAGACACAGGCCAAGTCATAAGGACAATTACAAATTTGCCACGGTCAGTAACATGCTAAGAATATAGCACTAATAATAGCTCTATTTTTTTGTGCTGAAAGCTGTTTAACAAATCATAATTATGACAGTCTGCATCCCTTTTTTAAAATATATTTTATTTTTGTCCCTAATGGAGATAGTTTGTATTCAGCTGAAGTGAGATTACTTTCTTCATCATTCTTGCCCGGGGGTGTAAAAAACACTTGCCTAATAACATTACAACTCCATGTTGCTACAAATACAGTGTCCTTGGAAGGCAGGATATGTTTTTCAGTCCACATGCAGTCAGTGCAAAGACTTACTTGCTCTGTGGGCTTGTTTATAAACTGTTTTCAGTGTTTGCAACACAAACTCCATGCAAACTGCTAGGCACTGCAACTTTTGTTTTCCTTTGGCTGCTAACTCATCAGCCCAGACCCAAGCTGGCTGCTACACAGTGGCATCCTTCCGTAGACATGTTGTTAATGTGATGAGAACTGTCTGAGGCCTTCTCTGCATTAGGAAATTCATTCTGGATCAGTGCTTGTTTCACAGAAGCAGACACCTATTACATATATGGCACACTGGCACAAAGCAGGGTATTAATTCCTAATGGTGTATGTCAAATTGGTGCCTACTTATCCCACTCTGAATTTCTTTTGGCTGGGGCTGGGAAGAGGGGAGCCAGTTAGCTACCCACCTCCCATCAAAGAATCAGGGGGAGTCAAATATCTGTAAAAGACTTAACATAAGCAATGCCTCAATCATCTGGTTTTTTTCTGAATTTGTTGCGAGAATATGATGTTGCAAGAGAGCTGCATTCACCCCATTTTTCACACCCCAGGGTGGGACGAGGCACCCAGCTTCACACACGTCATGATCCCCATCCCAGAACACCACTGATATTTTCCTAATTGTCAGCTCAGCCAAAGTAGCTGATTGGGATGAATCTTTGGGAAGTGACCTAGTGTGAAGAAGAGCCAGCATTTCCACCTTTGCAAGCTGGATGCTTGCAAATTTTTTTTATAATTTGTAAGCACTTTTTTTTCTGGGTTACAATGTCAGAGATGGCCACACTGTCCTTCAAGAAAAACCAGAATGGGGCCAACGCATTTCTGAGCCCCTCCCTCTCCCCATGTCTCTCCCCCCCTTCCCCCATCCCCTCAACCCCTGGTGAATTACAGTGTTAAAGAATTTATACCTCATTTAAATATTCATGCAGTTTATACCCAAAGCCAGGCTTCGGCTGAAGTATATAAAGGTAGCATAAGTCAAAATTTGATTCACTATATTTACAGGTGACGGCTTGGACAACAGTGTAGCTTCCCCCAGCACAGGTGATGATGATGATCCAGATAAGGACAAAAAGCGACATAAAAAGCGTGGCATCTTTCCCAAAGTAGCCACAAATATCATGAGGGCATGGCTGTTCCAGCATCTAACAGTAAGTGAACTCTAGATCACATATGCAAAATAAAACATGGATAATGTCATAGTTGTAGTAGTCATAGAAAGCAAAAAATACGTATGATGTTGCTGCCAGGCAGTAGAGGAACTTTTCCGAGCAGAGTTGTTGTTGTTGCCTCATTTGCTAGATGCCAGGGGAAGAGCATAGAGCGTATATTTTTATGGTATGGGGGTTTTTTGTGTGTGTGTTGTTTTTAGATTTGTTTGTTTGTCTGAGATGTAGTTATTAACAGGACATCACTGCCAAATGTGATTTTTACTTAAAGCTCATATTAATATAACCTTGCAGACCTGTCCTGCTTTGCAGCTCCCCTCAGCTGATGTGGGAATCTCTGCTTTGGAGCACAGAGCAGCATTTGGCCCCTGGTTCTGTGCTCCAGAGAACTGCAGAAAACAATTGGGGAGATTAAAAAACAAAGCCAAAAGCAAACAAAGACCTTATTCAGATGTTTGTCAGAGATCATCAGAAGCTTCATGATGAAAGGTCTGAATGTATCTGGTTTAATAGAAAAGTATAATTTTTTTCTTTGAGACGTTCTCATTCCCAGAGTGTAAGTTACCCCTGTATTTAATGTTAGGAAGTGGTGGGGGTATGTGCAGTTATTTCTATTACCACAGCTACCTGTATGGGGTTTTTTTACTCCTGGGATTAGAAATCAAAGCTCTGGACAGGTGTGTGGGGTTAAGCTGGATGCTGGAGCTGCTTTCAAGGCTTTATATTATGTACCACACCTTCTACCATTCGCATTTAGAAAAGCGTTTCTAATGCCATTCTCCTTCTTCTTCAAATTGTAGTGATCTGACACTGTGTTTTTATCCACTGTGAGGATCTGGGCTTTGAGCCCCAGTTTTTTGTCTCAGCCTTTCTGTGCCAGGAGGATAAGGGTCAGGCAAGGGTTGCTGGGGTATCTGCAGGTGGTAGTGAAGAAGGGCTCTTGCCTAACCCCAGTAGCTGACTCTCTCCTCTGCCTGTAGTTAGGGTCAGGATGAAACTAGAAGCTGGCCAGCTTGCCCAGCCCTGGTGGGAGCTCTGCCAAGGGTGTACTTGTAAAGTGGAGGAAGTGCTCATGCACATCACCCCTCCATCCCCTGCTGAGCCAAGAAACCAGATATCTGCCATGACTCTTGTCAGCACAGAGATCAGGCAGGGAATCCTGTCCTGTGCGGTCCTGGGTTGCTATGAATGAGCATTCGTGTTGGAGCCCTACTCCTCGGAGGCCAGAGAGGGCCTCAGATATCTCCAAATTAATCTCTCTCTGGCAGACTCCATGTCAGCCATGGCCTAGTTTTTCCAGGTCTGTAGCCCTGTCTGGTGTGTTCAGTGCCATTGCTTCCAAAGGCTGAGGTCCCTTTGGTGTTGATGGCTCCCCATTTGTAGGTCCTCACCCGAGAGGAGTTGACACCTGGCATCTCTCTGCAGGTAGATGTGAGGTTAAGGACATCCACCCTAAAAACAGTCCATGGATGCTGTGCCAGCAGCAGTGCTCACACCAGCCTGATGCAGCTGGCTTAGGTTCAGGAATGAGGGGAGGCCCTGGAAGCACTGCAGTCAGGACAACGCACACTAGGGAACACTGAACAACTGCACATCAGTTCCTGTAGTTTGCAGTGAGGAATTGCAAATTAAGTAGTATAAATATTTTTTTCCTGAAAGTGGCCTGTTGCTGTGTTTGTGCTAGTAAATAAAGCATCACCCAAACCTGAGCACAGGAACACAAAGGTCAATCCTGGCAAACTGTTTGAGCAGTCTTCAGCATGCTCTTAGCCTGGACCGGGTACCCCCGCTCCAAAGGCCTTCCTGAGAATGTGGCAGAAGGCTACAGGGTGTCTCTAAAAAGCCCTTGTGGTGGGAGCCACCCTGTGTAGAGCATTTAATTACATGAGCTTGATCTGATCCTGTAGCTAATTTCATGCCTAGTCTCAGGACCAGAGAACAGACCAAACAGACCCCCTCACTGTTTCACCTGGGTTAGGTGCAGGGTTTTAGTGGCTTTTCACTCTTCTCCTGTGTGGTAGTAGTGTTCAAAAGAGGAGAGTGCCTGATGAGCTTGCTGCAGGGCTCCTAGCAGTCTCTAGGAGACAACATCTGGACATCTGCTTGTAAGGTCGTCTCTTCTTCTGGAAGACTCAAATACAGAAAGAACTATTCCCCACAGGACCTATGCAATGCTGCATTTTCTACCTTGTAGCACTGAGCTAAAGCTTGTTTTAAAAATCCACCATCCCCTGTGCAGATCCAGCCCAGCCACGTGAAGCATGCAGTTTTATTGCAGGGCAGCTTTTTCCTCTCCTGGCAGCATGGTAGATCCAGACTTATCTGATCAATTCAGTAAAACAGAATTGGTTTATCCAGTCCAACCTTCTCCAGGCAGGACCTTGAGACTCTAGGTGGGACCTTGGACAGTTTCCTCAAATTAAAACATGTCTGAAGAACACTGTAGGCTCTTCCAAGCACTAGAGCAACAGAGCATGTTTACAGGCTGCTTGAGGTGCTGTCCTGGCTCCAAAAAAAAACCCAAAACAAACCCAGGCCCAAATAATGGCTGCAGTCAGAGCTGAGGTGTAGTGGGGAGAAAGACTGAAGGAATCAAAACTCCAGTTCATTTTTGAGGGCATCTGGGCTAAATGACTGCTCTGATAACACTGCACAGTGGTATGGTGGTGTCCCCACCTGATGTCCTTGCTGCAGGAGGGAGATCATCATGAGGAAACTAGAGATCCCACACAGTTTATTTATTTATTTATTCATTCATTCATTCATTCATCTACCCATTTATTTATCAGTGGATTTGGTCTTTTGTAGGGTGAACACAAGGTCCTTCCTAAAGTGGGAGGTGAGGAAAGACAGGGAGGTGGTTCTGTTCAGGAAGGGAGTATGTCACGACCGGTGATACCTCCCTTTTGCCTCAGTGCTTTACTTGCCTTCCCTTTGCCACCTGAAAAATGGCAGGGAGGAAGTGAGCAGAAGTTAAGTGCAAAATCCAGCATCCCCTTGACCATTGGTGCTTCCTAATTAGTTAGTTGGGAGCCCTCCTTTTCAAAAGCAAGTTTTTTTCAGAATTGTAATATTAATACACATCAGTGGCATGCAATTAAGTAAAATAGACAGTAATTGCTGTATTTGTCATACTAATGATTTTTGGTTGGAAAGACCTAAAATACAACCTTTCAAAAGTGTATAGGGTGGGTTAATTCCTTCTATGCAGTTATTCCATCTCCAAGAGCATTAAGTCTTCTTCTGTGTACTGACTTCATTTCCGAAGGTTTGTCCCCTAGTTCTCATTTTGCGCTTAAGAGGAAATTCATTTTTTTCTCTCCGGATGCTGAAGTGTTTGGGCAGTAGTTCCCACTCAGTGTCAGGCTCCAGCCCCCCCCAGTATTTTGACTGATGTGCAGAACTGAGTTGACATATGCCCAAAGGGTAGGCAAGCGCTGTCCTCTGCAGATGCAGGCAGTGTGCTCTGAAGCTTTTCAGGGGATAAATCAGGGGATAAATTCGTCCTCCTCTTGGAATAATAACAACAAAAACAATCAGCTGAAACCATTGCGTAAGTGCTGACCAGACTCACACTTAGGACTTTGCAGGATATTTTTTTAACTCTTTGCTGTTCTGATTTAATTTTGATTAAACATCTGGGTTGGAAGAGCTGCTCAGGTGGGCTGTTAGTTGGGCAAAATGTAGTTGTGGAGCTTGTTGAAATTTTTCTTGGTAGCTTATGACACCATATGGCAAATTTGGAGGTTTATGAAATCTGTTTTTAGGATTTTGCTATAAATTTGGGATGGAAGCTTTTACTATCTGGATTAAAAGAAAAAAAAAGAATAATTATTTGGTGAAGAAGTATTAAAGTTGAGTCAAAACTGAGAAGAGGCTTGTGGAGTGGCATCAGATAAGCATCAAATGCCATGGCAGGGGCTGGAGGAGGGACTGGGGCAAACCAGTTCTGTGCTGGCCCTTCACTTCAGAAAGTCACCCTAAGGATAATTTCCCAGGGTGTGTTGCAGCCCAGCAATGTTTTGCAGGCCTTTCAGACTTCTTAAAAATTTTTTAAAAATTTTTTCTTGGATCACTTAACATTCAGGGTTCATCTCTCCCCCTGAATTTTTCAAGCATATCTCCTCACTGTAATGTATATCCCTCAGCCAGGATTGTGAAATAAGGGAAAAGCTTGGGGGAAGGGGAGGGGAATTAGAAAATAATCTTGCTTACAGTTAAATCTGTGTAAATTTAAAATTAAAAAATTAATTTAGTTTCTGCTTCAGCCCATCCTAGGCTTTTGTCCCAGCAATGGTATTATTGGTATAAATTCGTATTTGGAATTGGTATAAATTCCTTTTTGTTCAAAACTAGAAGAAGGGAGTTTGTGGGGTGTCATTCCAAGTGTTTTTTTCACTCTTTGTGAATACTCTGCATCCTTTAAATCCAGCTTAATTTAAAATGTTGGGATTCAAACCTCATTTTGGGGATTATACAATGTAATTGGTTTGTTATATGATGAGTATTTGATGATCTTCACGTTCATCATCTAATCAAGCAAAAAAAGCCATAAAATTATAATCCCAAAAGATGTTTAATAACAATTTAAACTATTGAAGGCTTTATTTAAGCACATTAGGGGATTATAAACTACTCTCTTTTAATGGTGCCAAGAGGTAGATTCAAGGACTTCAAACACCTTTTAAAAAACAAATTGCCATGATTTAAAAAAAAAAATGAATGGGCTGAGGGTTTCTTTCATATAAATCCCATAATTTAATCATTATTTTTAACTGCTTTTAAAACAATTTCCTTAAGAGGTTAAATCTTACTGAAAGGGGAGACTGAGCAGAAAGTAAAAGACATGGCTGAAAGATGTTGACTTTAAAATGAAAGGATTTTTTCTATTATATATCTGGATTTTTAACCTTTGTTGATTACTTGATGCCATGATATGAAACAAGAAAATTTAAAATAAGCAACATGCAATCTGTTTATTAAAACTGTTACTTGTAAAAGAATTTATTGGAAGCAGATATTTTGAATCTAGTGAGAAAAATAGTCTCAATCGCTTCAAGGATGCTATTGTGATAGAAAACTTACGCTATTTAATTCAATAAGTTTTCTTTTTATATTAGTATCTTACTGGCTAGCAACTTTTTAATGTTCAAACAAGTGTATTTCATGTCTTTTCTCATCCCTTCATAGTTATGAGATTTTGCCTTGGGAGAAGCATGGCGTTAATTTGGCTGCCTGCCCCTACTCCCATGTGGGATGCTTGTCTGGTTTTGGAAAGGAGTATAGTGAGAGGGTAGATGGGTACAAAACTAGGGTACTGAAAACATGGAAAGGGAAAAATACTTGGCTAAACCAAGTTTTCTTTGTTCTCCTCTTGAAAGATTTGGAAGCATTAAAACAAAATAACGCCCCTTCCCCCCTCCCCCCAAAAAAGTGCAACTTACAATGAATCTCCATCCTGCACCAACTGATACTTGCTCTGCAAAATGCCAGAGGGCTCCTGGAGCTCATCTGCGTAACAGGGGTCAGATTTCCATATATTGGACTTGGAATGGCTGGGGGTGTCCCCCCACTTTATCCCAAATATGCAAGTCTCCTCTTTCACTTGATTTTATTGTGGATGAAGCTGTAAAAAGCTTTCTTCCACATCTGCAAGACTTCTCAGTGCCAGCTGTCCCAAATTCCTGGGAAAAGCCAGGCTTTTTAGCTTGCCTTGAGTCGCTCATGCACCGCCATCCCCTTGACTGGGAAGGTGGGAGCCAGGGCTCCTCCTGCTCCTGGCAGCCGAAAGATCTGTCAGAACATCCAGCAAAAGCATCTAACACAGGTTGGTGCCAAGTAACCCACAAGGAGAGTCCTCAGCTCCCTTCTGCTGGGGGAGGTGCTGTGGCAGTCAACTCCGATGGCAGAAAATGGGAAATGTTATTATGGGAGAGGATAGTTGTTCTGGGACTCTTCCAAATTGAGTTGAGAGCTCCAGAAAGGAGGGCAAAGAGTATTTAGGTAACTGGGTTTGAATTAACTTCTTAATCCTTCAACCTTCACAGAGTTTTATGGAGGACAGTGACTGTTAAAACCCACAGAATTTTCATTAATTGGCCTCAAATTCATGGCTTTGACCTGCTGTCCAACCTCCAAGGGTTGGTCCATTTTCTAGCATGAGGGAAATTTTGCCATTTTAAAAGGTTGGATTTTGGGTGATACCCTTGGCAATGCTGCTGTTGCTCCAGTTTCATGATTTCTTGGAAAGAGCTTGTCTCATGCACTGTCTTGTAGATTATTTAAGTTGTCAGCGCTGAGCTGTTCTACAAACCTTTGTTTTTAGAACAGAAAGGAAAAATAGAGGGTGCTTCAGTCACTTAGTTCAAGGAACACAGATTATTTACTTAGGGTCTTCTCACATTCGGAAGTGTGGTGTAGTTACATCATCTGTTTTCTTAATATCTGTGATTTAGCTCCATTTCTATTGAAGACAGCCATCATGTCTTAAACTACAGGGCATGCAACATCTCATCAGGGCTCCTCACAGGTCTTGGGAATGGCAGTGATCCAGGCAAGTATTTTGGTTGAAATCAGAAGGTAGTCAATGACCCGAGCCAGCAAGATTTTAGAGTGAGGGAGAATGTGTGTGTGTTTGTGTGTGTGTGTGTGTGTGTGTATCTATTCCCAAAGGACTGTCCTACCTTTGTCCCAATTTCCCACAGTTTCTACCTTGGAGGCACTATTGTGCTGGTGTGGAAGCCACTAGCACATTAAAGAATTTGAATTATTTTGAAGCTGCTGAAACACATTAGTATTTAGACACTAGCAGAATTTCACATCTGAGTAGAAGCAAGGGAATACTGAAAAGTTGAAACATGATAAACATTCATTCAGATGCTAAATTACACTTGCTCTGGTTGTACTAGAACTCCTTTTGTTTGCATAAATATTCTCGGAAATGAGTTTACCAGCAAGAATGTTTGCAGTAATAAGAATTTTTAAGTCAGCAGTAGATGCTTTGCTTTCTTCTCCACCCTCTCCTTTATTTTTATATTTGCAGCTGTGATATTTTGCATCTGCAGCTTCATTTTTGAAATTAGCCTCCTCCAGTCAAAACACGGCAATGTGTTACACGGTCTTTCTGCAGTCAAAGCAGACATACAAAATTCAAGTATCACCTTTGGAAGGGGGACAGAGAGGGAGGGAAAAAGTTTGGTCACCAATTTTTGAATCTGGAAGCATCCATGGAAATATTTTGGCAAACAGTTTGCAATATGAAGTGCATTTAAAGGCAGCAACAGTATCTTGGCAAGCAGTGGGTGAGCAGGAAATGAGGATAAATTAATGGGCTTGGTTGTTCATTATTAGTTGTTTATTTAGCTTGCCCTCTAACACGGTTGCTACAAAAGAGCCTATGTTGATTCTCAGATATGCTTATAAGTGCCAGTGTTAATTTTTTGTTGGAAATCTAACTTTTGAAGCAGTTTCACAGCATGCCAGTGTGCTAGCAAATGACTTAATCAGATCAGGTAATGTGCCAAAATATGAGGCACCAAACCAGTTGGGCATATATCTGATGGGATGTGTTAATCTGTGGTGTAAGATAACCTGCCTTTCAAATAGGGTCACATTTGGAAGTGGTACATCAAGTTGTGTAAGATGCATTCCCTTGCTCTGGCATACAGTCTCCTACCTCTGTTTGCATGTACTTAACCCTTGCCTGGATAAGCAGAAGCAGTGATATTGTGGTGACTATAGTCTGTTTGTTGCTCCAGGACAGGCATGAGAAGTGACTTGGTTTTTTACCCAAAAAAAGGCTTCTTTCCCTTTTCCTGCATTTACCTTCAGCTACACAGAATCTGCACTGTTATAGCTTACATGCTTTTCCTTGTTGCATATATTCAAGAACCCCTAATTCCTAATATTAAGTACTTATGTTTACTGTCTGCCCATCAAAATTATCCAGAGAAAAAATTTCCTTTGGAAGGGAAACTTCTTTTTTTGGTGGTGTAAGTTAAAAGTTTCCATGGGTAATGCCATCCTTTCCAACAAAATGCTCAGCTGAAAATCCAATTTTCAATATTCATAGAGTCATTACTCATGGAACAAATGTATTCATAGAATTGTTAAGGTTGGAAAAGACCTTTAAGATCATCAAGTCCAACCAATCTTATCTTATTGATGAGTCATCATTGTACTTCCAGCTCCTCACCCTGTAAGCTACAGCAGTGCTAAATATATATGTAGAGAGAAGGTAAGTAGGCAGAAAAGAGTTTAAGTTAATATGTAGTTATCTAATTTACCTCGCCTTTTGCATCATTGCCTGATTTAGACCCAGAGTATTTAGTAGAGTGCTCGTTTCACTTCAGTGGTGGGCCATCATTTTAATAAGGCAAGGTCTAGGAGCCTTACCACTTCATCTTTTGCTTCATGAAGCAGAAACTTCTGCCCAGAAAATACTTCTTAGACTTTAGATATAGCATGAATATTCTTTTCTTGACTACTGGTTGGCCCTTTGTAATCCAACCTGTACAGCATTAAACATTTGGAAGTACTTTTAAAAAAAACCTAACCACAAAGAAACCTTATTCTTACAATGGGTCCTCTGTCCCAGTGATGCAGTAAGCAAGATAGTCACGTTAGTGACACTAAAGTGGTCACTTGAGTCACATTAGTAAAACCAGGGGCCTGCATAAACATAAAGATGTTTTCCAAGAACTGTTTTTGAACCCAGAAAGAAAATGGTGGGACTTTGCTTTGGGTGCCTTGCTCTGTTGATTGCTCAAAAGTCAGCTTTGAAGTGAAACTCTTCTTCCTAGGCCATCCTTTTTTCACGTCAGACAGAGCTTTTGGGGCTCCTAAAGACATTTTTGGAAAGGTAAATGCCATGTTAGACAATCTGGCCAGTTAATAGATTCATTGGCAGAACTCTGCTTATTTGCCATGGATTTTGTGCTGATCCAGGAGCTTCACGGTGCTTGTGTGGGAACAGCAAAGAAGATTTCGTTGCTGAAACCTGAGCATGGGTCTGTCAGTGCAGCAGGTTGTAAACCCCAGAGGGTCGTAAGCTGCAGTTGGGGTCAGAATAATTTTGAAACTGGTAATAACCCAAACCTTAGGAATCTTATGAATAAAATGCGATTTTAGTAATGTTTTCATAAACAGCAGTAATGGTGGCATTTTAGTAAACAGTGGCATTACTTGCATCAAAATTGTACCACATTGGCTTTTAAATTACTCCACCTGTCTGTATGAATAGGATTTTCAATGTCGAGGCACACAGACAGCTGCTGCTAACGTTTTTTTTTTTCTCCCTGTGTAGATAATGTTGGCAAATCTGCAGCCATCAAGGCTGGTTTCTGATGTAAAATGGTACCTGACCTACTGGCTTTGGTGCTACAAAAGGAGCAGCTTTAATTACTAATGGTCGTGTTTTAGTTTTGTGCTTGTTGATGTACAAAATGTCATTTTAGTGCGGTGTAACCTCTGGTTCACTTCCACCAGCGATGGTACACTGGCTGCAATTATTTTCAAAATAATTTGTGTTCCTTGGTGGCAGCTTGCAATCCTGCCTTGTTAACTCTCAGATAATTAGCAGGGGTCTGGTCCTCCAGGTCCCTGTGCCCCCAAGTCTCACTGGTACCCCACACCTTGGAGGGCTGCCCTGGACGAAAGTGAAATTGTGCTAACAAATCCCACTTGATTTATTTCTAGGACTGTTCTCTCCCTTGCATTAGGTGGGTTTAATACCCAGAAATTAATGGAATTAATTTTGTCCTCTAACCCTTGGTAAGCCAGAGGGTTTACATGGAGGCAGAGTCAGGGCATGCTGCCTCTCTTCCCAGTTATGAACAAAAGGATAAGGCTGATGCGCTGCCTGGTGCCATTTCGCTGGGTTGAGTTTGGTCAGAATGATCCAGTTACCAGCCTCATGCCAGGCCTTAAAAGGGTTAAAGATGTTAATGGTGCCGTTAAAAATCCAGCTTGCCAATGAGCTATTTTGTGCAAATGGTATAAATATAAGATACACTTGTCTGGCTCATTTGCAAGCATTCTTTTTGACTTCTTTCACACAACTGGTGTTTTTGTGTTTAATTTAACAAGAAATGAGTAGTAAATGAAAGCTGCTGCCTGAAATCCCACTGTGAGCGTGTTTTGCACTTGGCTCCCTAGTGAAAAGGCAATTTGTGAAATTATGTGATAGAGTAATTAGATGAAGCCAGGGCTTCTGATTGTTGCCATGCGTATGTGGTAAAGGTTTGCTGGGGAAAAAAAAATAAAAAACATGGATTATTACCCTGGCAAGTTGGCTCAAAGCTTCTTCATTTATTTGTAAACAGAATATTTAGTGACCGCATAGGAAGTAGCTGTAATCACCAGCTCGTAAAGAAACCACAGCAGAGCTTTTGGATTTTTACAGAGTGCTCATGTAAAATTTAAGCTGGGAGGCAGAATCCCTGTTAATGTAATTAGGATCTAATTTACCACCCTTTGCACACAGATGTAATAATGTCTAGATATTTATTCTATCTTTAAGCACATTACATATACCTCAGTGCAGCAGTTACTGAACAGAAACAGGTGTGAGCACTTTCCGGATTCATTTTTACACTGTAAACACACAGTGATTTAAAGGGAAATATTTACCAAAAAAAAAAAAAAAAAAAAAAAGAGGGGAAAAAATGTCTGCAAATGAGGCAGTAATGGACAGTTGCCCTTTATGTACTGATGGATTTCTCAATGGTTAAGTAAATTAAAGCAAATGCTAGAAAAATCAATAGGCTTGCAGAGTCTTGGTTGTGCCTCATAGACTTCAGGACAGAATGACAGATGTGGTGCATATGACCCATTTAAGTATTAATGCTTGGGAAATTGCCTCTGCGTGCAAGGTTATAGGCCTAGAAATATTGTTATATTAAATTACAGACAATGATATTTTTAAGTATATATGGAATTTATATGTTTCAGTTTAGTTGCTCTTCGGCATTACATTTGTCCTGGAAGATTAGTTGCGGAGTTGTTTCTGTGGAACAGTAAATCAGGTTTAAAAAATGTTTGAACAGTGAATTGTCTTTCCAGGGCTGCTGCAGACCAGCGAGCGTGTTGCACACCATGGGGGGACAGCAATCGTGTTAAGTAAGAGCCACATAGCCAATGTGTTCACTAACAAATGTAGCATATAAGCGAGCCTAAATTAAATGTCATTAAAAAGCAGCTTTTGAAATGGTGAGAGGGCTGGCGCAGTAACATAGGGTTGCTGTTAAATTGGGGTATTCTGTATGACTAAACACAAAGTAAAATCCAAAGTGCATGGTCAAGATGAGCTAAGTAAGGTAACGACCAAAATGGATCTTTCTCACCATCTTCCCCATGTGCGGCAATTGGAAGGGGCGAGTTTGCATGGGCAGGATGAGTGAAAACTGACCCCACGCAGAAATTCTCCTGAAATAGAGATGTTATGATTAATCCAAGCAGGCAGACGAGCTCTAGATGAGATAGTGTTTGCCATCTCTGATTTCTGTCATTTTTTGCACCCAGGCAGCAGGGAAGTAGACCAAGTTAATTGTCTCTTTGTTGCATCTAGAGCGTGAAAATAGCTGGGACCCTGATTTTGGTGTTGGCGTGAAGGCAGAGCAGTGTGTTGGCTGTGCTTGCTGTCGGTGACAGCCCGGCTTACCTTGCCAGTTATCCTGACTTCACCCCAAACACCTGTTTCTGTGAAGGGAGCAGCGGATGCATTTTATATACAACTGCCATGTTTAATATTAGAAAGGAGCTTTAGACTTTCACAGTACCACTGCTATTCCTTGCTGAAGCCATTACATGGGAAGTTTTGTTGTTTTCCTCTCAAACATTAACCATCATGTTTTACTTCCATTTGTTCAATAGATATTTTTTCCTTTTTTTATTTGTTTGTTTTGTTTTGTTCCTTGATTATCTCTGATATTTGATGTTTGGGTACCACTGTCTCCCTTTGTCTCCCTCTTTTCTTATTTTTCTTTTCCCCTAGAGCATGAAAATTCACTGGGGAATAAAGCAGAGCCATCTCCAGGGGGTATAAGGGCTGCACTCCGCTACTGGGAGCGCCAGTGAAATGATGACATTGTGGAGGGGCAGATTATTACTTTTGGGCCTGCTGAGGACCTATTTGCATATTGAGGCTGGATGAGAGCAACTGGTGCTGAGGGCTGTCAGGCCAGGGCTGAGTGATGACAGACCCTTGTCATTTGCCTGCATTCAGCTTCATTGCTATGGTGACAATATGTGGTGATGAAAGTTGCCGCGAAGGGTTGGACAGCATCCTCCATGGTTGCCGTAGCCGACAGCATCTTTGCAACAGCGTGTTTGAGCTGCTGATGGCCCTTGGTGTCAGAGCAGCATCAAATCTCTAATGACAGAAACTCTCCACAGGTTTTTGGGTCCGCAGGGATAGTGCTCATGGCACCATCGCCAGTCTCAGCAACTTCTTACATCAGTGACAAAAATTGTCTTTACCTGCTCTAGTCATTTTTATGTGCCTTGTGGTGGGTTTCCCTGATTTATTTTGTGCGACATAAGAGCTAGGTAAGCTGGTGCTTACCTGCACAGCAGCATGGGGTGGCCGTGGTCCTCCTCCTGCCACGTGTAAGGCAAACACATTAATCAGCATATAGGCAATGGCTGCTTTCGTTAGATATACGTGTGAGGGGCCCTGGTGAACGAGCTCTTTTGTTCCCGACCAAACCAGAAGGGATCAAAGGGCAGCAGGAACCCAGAAGCCATCAGTCAGGGCGGGTTTTGCTGGATCCCAGGGTTGTCAGCTCCACAGTCACCCCTGGCAACTTGGGCTGCCGCCTGCTTGCCTTCCCCACTGCCTGGCGCAGAAGCGGAGCATCCCGTCTCTCAGTTGCTGTAAAAAGATGCTGACATAAAGTCGGCATTTCAAGTACAGCGTGAGCATTGCTGTGCTTCTCTTTGTTATCCAAGTCATTTGAGAGTGAGATTACAAAAATGATAGTTGGCTTTGTAGAGATTCTTTTGCTGCATTCATCTTTAGGATGCGTTTTAAGGCTGCAAATTCATTTTTGGTTTAATGGCAAATGGCAACCCGTAAAGAAGCAGCAGCATACTGCCAAAATGTGCTTCTACACTTCTGCATATAAAAGTTCACTTCTAAAAAAACTTCTGGTATGGCATTTATTTCCTTTGAGCAGATCGATTTATTTTTTCTCCCTTACTTGTGATGTTAAAGTACATTTGGCAGTAATCAGTTTATCCTTATTAGAAGCTGTGGTAAAAGGCAGAGTTGCTGAGTCAATTCACTCCATTTACTTCCCCTATTGAGCCTTAATGTGTCCCAGTCCCCACCCCTTACAGTGAAAACATCATCAGTTATAGGGCTGACAGGAGCCTGGGACTCAGTGTAAGTTGCTCCTTAGGGTTATTCATCTTGCACCAAAAAAACTGGCACTCAACAATATTCATCACTTCCTGTACCTAAAATGATTGAGTAAACAGTGAGGTGAATTATCAGAGGGGTAAAAAGGGGGAAAACTGAGTTTGAATATGTTGGAGGCAACTTCGGGCTCATATGGCAGGAGAAATAGAGCCATCAGCCAACATGCAAGCTCCCCACCAGTGTTTAATATTGCTGCTGAAGCTGGAGGGAGGCTCAGTTATCCTTCAGCCAGACACTTACTGCTTCTCATAACCTGACCTGCAAGAGCTTTTCTATTTTGGCACCTGGGTTGGAAAAGCAGCTTCAGCCCTGGAAAAGCAGCTTCAGCACTGATGCAGCAGAGATGTGCTGGGTGCCCAACTCTCTGTCAGCTCCTTAGGGTGAAATACATTTAAAACATTGCTCAGTTTACTCCAGTTTGATCCCATGATATTTGTATTTATTCCAAAAATCCTGAATCCCCTCAGGCAGGAAATATTTCAAAGCAGGAACTTAATTTTTTTAAGTTTTTTTGTAAATGTGATATGGTAAAGTATTTTTCTCCAAAACCTCAAGAAATACAAAAGCATGGAATAGAATGTGCTTTGTTACCATTACCTCCCCTTCCTACAAAACAAAGCAAAAAAACCTATCCAGCCAAGCGAATCCAAACATGAAAACCTCAAACTCTGGGCTTATTTAAATTTTCAAAGTAATCTTAAAAAAAGAAAGAGGCTCTGCTTTCCTTTGCTCAAAAATATAATGCAATCATGATAAGGGAGGAGAAATTCCCTTAGCCGTACACCTGGTTTGTTTTTATGCCCGGTGCTGTGGTTAGATGGTTGTCTAAATAAACAGAGATTAGGTGGAGGGCTTTATCTCAAAGCTGGCACTGGTTATCACACTGCTTCCTCCCACTCCCTCCCTCTGATTGTGAGTTGTATAAGAAGACTTAGCAAGCATAACTTAGAGCCGATAACCTTTGAATGTTAGTTCAAGGAAGCTGTGCCATAGTAACAACAACAAAAAAAGAAATTATGCAAACTCTGTTACAGACTATTCAAACAACTGGCAATTTGACCCTAATTCTGATTTAAAAGAAAAAGATTCCAGGAATAAACTCAAGTTTATTCTTCAAATCATCTCTCCTTTGAGGAGTCTTGCTTTGAACTTGCTTTAACAAAAGGAATCTGTAATGTTTCATTTGGCCAAATTGCTCCAGCCCTGCAGTTAAGGGTTGAATTGATCTTGATCAGCCCTGGAAGAAGACATTGTTGACATTTGCGTTTGATGGTACATGAGATATATATATATATATATATATATATACACAAGCAGGGGACATAAAGAGAGGCTGCCAGGTGATGGACAGCTTCTGGCTCTCCATGAAAGTGAACAGGAAAAGTCATCATGGTTCTGCATGGGTGTGAAATCAAAATACGCCTTTTCTAAGCGTATCTTGGCATATTGATGGGCAGCATAAAACATGCAAAGAGGAGGAGAAAGGTCTTCAGGGTCTTTGCAACATGCCTTCCATAAAAAAAAACAAACCAGCAAACCACAACCTTCGGTTTTGGAGGGGGAAGGAGGGGGAAGGCGTCCACGCACTACCGCAAGGCAATGTCATCGCGATGTTGGGAAGCCAACTCACAGTGAGCGGGTGAGCGCGGGCATCTCTGCCCTTGTCGTTTGGATTACCCCAGTGCCACGCGCCCAGTTACACAATGCGTAAAGGCGAGGGTTATTTCTAGGACAGATAATTGAACATTAATACTCGTTGACATTGTCGTAGGAATGATATGTCAAGCTGACAGGGCCTATGTGCTTACATCTGCTGATCGGCTGCAGACGAAGGGGATGTTTGGCAGATTAGACCCGGGGCCTTGCCGCCACCGAGCCAGGGATGATACAGCCATTAATCATGAGCTGCCATCTTGGGCTGCCTTCCCAAAAACAGTGGTTGGGTCCCTGCTTTTGGGGGTGGAGGGCATGGTTCGCAAAACTACATCGACCCCCATATGTGTATGTACACCTCTGCGTGCACAAAGATTTATGTACGTGTATAGAATGTATTAAAGAAGAGCATCCCTGGTGCTGCATACGCATGAGTACCGCCGTCGTCTGAAGCAACTGTTTTCAATCTACTAACGTGAGAATAAAAGGAAGCGGAATAGATGAGAAGTTCTTCAGAAGCACTGAGAGCATGATCAAGTTTGATGAGGTGTTTCTGATTATCTCTGTCTTAGGAAGTAAATGACATAAAAATGGTAGCAGAGTTAGCTTTTTTTTCCCTAGCATGTTTTTTGTGCCTCTCTTCTTCTGGATGTCAACAGACCCTTCAAGGCAAGGGTGCTGTAGATAAAGTAGTTACATTGCAATCACTTCTGTCCCCTTCCAGCCAAAATCCTACAAATGGTGCTTTTCAATATCATTTCATAACAATCTTCAGAGAGCTAATGCCTTTGTCACAGCATTTCTACAGCCAGACTTTGCTGCACAAGTTCAGAGGCATGAGAAGCAGATGGAAAACAATTACAGGGGCCTCTGACACTGGAGTCAGTTCTACTTTCTTAAAATAGGGCTAAACATCATGTTTGTAATGTCTCGCGTACAGTTTGGCTCTGCATAAAATGCTACAAAATAGGGCCCTTGAGAACATCCATTATCACATTTTGGTTAACATCACAGATTTTAAAAATCCCAGTTGTACTGAAACCATGAAATAAAGCTTTCATCTGTAAAGATCTAGTTTCTCTTTGTTATTAAAATAAACTAAGCCATTAAACAAAATATATGCATATAATAGTGAAGTTCATAATTTCCTATCATCAAAATGATAAATTCAACTTTTTTTTAATTGGAGCAGTCATCTTAGAAAGGTTTGTGTATAGAACAAGATCAAATGTGCCTGGTTGCTCTTTCTTACTTTGTAACTTGTTAGTGGTGACATTTTTTTGGTCTTTAACTGCTTTCATTTAGGTCTTTCTAAAAGAAATGAGTTTTGTTCAGAAAGGAGGGGAAAGCAGAGGGGGATTTTTGAGCTTGGTATTGAAAAGATTAATTGATTATATCTTTTTACTGTTCTTGTGAATTGTTAATGGCCATCGCATCATAAATGTGCTGAAAGCAACATGCCATCTCAATGCTTTTGCTTCCAAATATGTGGATTGTCTCTTTTATGGTAATTTTTGTGAAGGCATCTGCATGTGCGTGGTGCTTGATATGCTCAGACCTTGAAAGAGACCAGGCAGGAAGGGGATGCTCAGGCTGGGAATGGGGTGGGCACTGGCGACTTGTAGCTGACTGTTTGGATTTTTGGAAAGTCCCTTCCAAAAACCCCTGTTCTGGCCTCATCCATTCATCATCCCTTAGAAGGTGCCCACTGAGGGTCTCACCTTACAAAGCTGAGGACATATCCTTCAGGCAGCCCAGGCTTTGGCCATATTCGCTGCAGCTGAGTGCCAGACATAAAGTTACATAGGTGAAGACAGGTTTGCCATTTCAGGGCTCATCCCCCAAGTGTTGGCCAATACCAGCCCCTGGGAAATGCCTCACACCATGAATATTTCCACTGAAATGCAAAGCTTGATTCAACCAGCCCTCTCTGATGGAGCATACAGTTAGGTCTTTGGAGGCTTTTGAAATCCAGGTGAAATTGGTAGAGACCTGCACTGACTTTGGGGATAAAGGTTATTTTTTATGAGGAAGTCTTCTTGATCCAAGAAGCTTTCCAAGAGGGAAGAGTCACATCCTCGTGCGAGTCTTTTTAATGACGTTTTTATAAGGATGAGAATAAGTACCTAGTGAATTTGTGGGCAAATACATGTTAATTTAGGGTTGAATCTGGAGATTTGGAGGAGAATTGTGATGTGCCTTTTCCCGACTCTCAGGAGATCTAAATCACACTTTTTTTTGTGTAGGTACATGTGCATAGAAATATCGTCCTGGGAACATATATCTGCTTTATTCTGAAATTGGTTAGCATTATCAGACTTGTTTCTTTGCTAAGTTGGGTACATAATTAATTAGAGCAGTTGTTTTCTTTTGGAGACTTCTCAGTTCATCTCTCAGAGTTAAGTTTTAAGGCCAGGCTGGTCAGAAAGCGGATTTCTGTACAGGCCTGCACCCTGAAGCCAGTCAAAGGGATTTCATACACTAAATGGGTGTAGATAAATGAATTCTCTAGCCAGAAAGCAGAATTGCTTAGTCAAGTTTACTGAGTTGAAACTTGTCTATATTATTCATATATGCAATTGCTCTAAACTTGGGTTATTTTAGCAGAAGGGAACTCATTAGACCTAAGGCATGAAGGAGGGAATTTATGAGGGACTTTCATTTTAAATGTAAAAATATTGGAGAGTGAACTTATGGGGAGGTAAAAGCTGGGATGGATAAAATGAGAGTGCCTGTAACAGCTGGCTGGGTGCTGGAAAGTGAAGCCCAGCTCTAGCCCAGGTAAATTGCATTTGAATTTCAACCTCAGATCTGTATGCACTCTTCTTTGGCAGATGTTGAATTGATAATGCCTGTGTGTTAAAGAATTCTGATTGTTTCTTTTGCCACCTTCACAGCTTATGAAAATGCAAGCAGGCCTGCCTAATGAATATTAATAAGAGTGGTAGCTGGATAACACACAAGCCTGTGGCTCTTTGGAGCTTGGGTGAGGTTAGTTGGAGGATTGTTGTGACTGGGAATTTACATGCTTTTTAAGAATAAACTTCCTGAAAGCTTTTACATTCTCCTTTAAAAGCTGATGTTCGTTCACAGTAACATGCTCATGCATGCATGGGGTTTTTTTCCCCTTTCCCTTTCTAGATACATGTGAGATTAATACTACAGATGGCAGGTCCATGTTTTTTAAAACAAGGCAATTTATTAGATGAGAAGAGAAAGAGGCCCCATCTCTTAAATTTACTTCAGTCCAGAGTTAATTGTATCAATAGCAATGGTTTATTTTATTTTCCTTGTTTATTTTTGCCTTTTCCCACACCCCATTCTCCCAGGCAGCTGTGGCACTTATTAGTGGGGCAGGGAAATGACACTGATGAATTCTGCATCTCCAAATGTCCTAGGAGGCTTTAAAGCCCATTTCATGCAGTTAGTTAATCGGGCAGCTCGTTAGGCCCATTGCCGGACCTCACACATGGCAGTCTAATAGCAGGGATAGTTGTGGAGTGGCTGGAGGATGGGAGGGCTCCGAGGACCCAGCTCTTCAACTGGAGCCCCACGGGCAGGCGCTGCCACCTGGTTGGAGCTCCCAGCGATGCCAAGCAGTGTTGGGACTCAGTGGTGACTCTGGCAACATCCCCCCATTTTCACCAGTGCTGTTCTCTGGCTGTGCTGGAGCAATCCTCTCCAGACCTCTGTTTACTCACTTGTAAAAATCCCTATTACTAACCTTTCTGCCTGTGTCATAGGTCCTATTTGATCTGCTCTTCTTTCCCCAGACTCTGTTCCCAAAACTGCTAATTATGCAAAAAACCAAGGTGCCCTTTTTAATAGCTTCCTGCTCATTGAGAGCTGCAGGGGCAGACTTGAAAAGAAGGGTTAGAGTGGGTCAGAACTCAAAAGGCAAATAGAATCAGAGAGATATTTATTTATTATTCAAAGAAACCCACGATCTTGTCTTGATAGTAAGGACTGCTGTGATGCTGCATGGGGTGGAGGTCTTTTTCAGAGTGGTGGTTTAGGGCTGGGATAATCTTGAAAGGTTTCATGAAGGCTCAATGAGGAGGATTTAATGAAGATTCAGGGATTAAGATGCTTCTGCATTATCATTTCTGCCAAATATGTAAAAGGACTTACTGTGCATTCACTTTATAAGTAAACTTACTCTTTCTAAAGCTTTGAAACATGAGGAAAAGCCCCAACTTCAAAACAGGAACACATGTATGCAGTGCATTTCCCCTTTTGCAAAAGGCCTTTTCTTTCTCTTCTCTTGTCATGACAAAAAGGCTTAATTTTTTTAGCCAATATAAGGGGAGAGGGAAGAGGGGGAGAGCCATTAAAACGCAGTTCTTTCAATTACGTCCCATTATTTGTCATCTTTATTGCTTTTCTATAGTTTTCATTGCACCTTTAATAGCACGCCTGGTCAGAAAAGGTGAGCTGGAATGTGAACGCACTTGGCTCCGCCACCGTCAGTGCCTACGAGCTGTGCTCGAATCCCAGTCCCTGTAGATTTTAATGTCCCCGCAGACTGCTGGCAGCCTGCTTCCAGCTGTGGCAGGCATGATGCAGTGAATTGCTTTTCAATGTTCTTTACTCAAATAGGCAGTAATTACAAGCTTAAAGAGGTTTAGTGGTCCAGTAAACTACATAATCACCCCTGAATTAGCCTGGGCTCATCAGTTGCAGTCCAGCAACCTCAAGACTGCTGTTTGTATGCAGGCTTTATCACATAGCAACCTGAGCAGCAGGTGTGGAACAGCAAGAATCCCCCATAAACACAACTGTCTACTGGGGACAATGATCTCTAATGAGATGAGGCTACAGCATCACTGTAATTTAAGTGGGAAAATTAACGCTGGAGAATGTGCACTACTTCCAAGAGTCTCTGCTTCTTCAGAGAAGAGTGGTGTTTTCCTGGCTTCTATTTTTTTCTTTTCCCTCCTTAATTCTTTTTTTTTTTTCCCCCAGATCTTTAAATGCTTCTTTCTTTTTTTTTTTTTTTTCTGTTTTCATGAAGAACGCATTGTGGTTTTGCTTATAAGTTGAGTGGTCTTTATTCTTTTACAAGGATATGTTGTGAATATTTAATGGTGGACAGGGCATCTGTTCAAGGACTTTCCATGCCAACAGAGCAGCATTGCAAAATAGCAGCTTTATCTTTTCATTTCCTTCCTCAGTGGTAGTTTTCTTTTTTGTTTGTTTTGTTTTCAAATAGAAATGTAAACTTGATTGTAACCCCCCTCATCTTGGTGTTGAGCATTGGCATCTTGATGTGTTGGTTGCCTTGAACTCACTTTGCATGACAGCTTGGTCCCTCCATGAGAAAAGGTGTCCAAGCTCTTGGCAGGAGGCTTCCCAATTTGCTTCCCAATTGGCTGCACCTAAGGGTGCTACTACCTTGGGAAACCTGCTTAAAGCTCCTGATCCATCCAAAAGCCTGAGGTTCATATTAGGGATCTGGCTGAATTCAGCAACCCTCCATCAACCTGATCACACAGGTGTGTAGAGTAGGGGATGGAGGTACAGGGGAGTGTTTTTATCCCTCACTTACAGAGGGAGCTCCTGATGTACTGAAGACAGCCTGGGAAAAAGAGCAAAAAGCACAAATAAAAGCTTTCGGCTTAAGTCTATGGGATTACAACTGCTGGCACTGGCATTTCCCAGAGATTGTGGAGTTATTTCTGAGCCCACCTGTTTAGAAAGTCATTTGAGGTAGATAAGGACAGTGACTTATTGCTGAGACAAGGCTTCTGGTTGGGAGATATTTACCTGGGCTAATCTATCTTAGGCTGGCTCTACAAACAACAGCAGTGCTTTTACGGAGTTATCAGGTAGTCGCGATTTCCTTTGGTGTGCCAGTGATATTTTTTCTTCCTTCCCAAAAGCTGCTCACCTAGGGAAGGCTGGGGTTTGCCTTCCTGCCTTTTCGCAGCTGCCTGATAAAGATGTTGGCTTAACTGAAAAGCCGGGTTTCAAGGATGTGAATTTTAGCTCTAAGGCGGTTACAGTCAGATGAAGCATTTCCTCAGTTCCTTTGGTGTCACTTGGCTGTAGTGTTTCATAGTTTATGGCTGTGTGCTGCATTGAGGAGAATTTTGCATCTTTTGGATGCAATTTTTCTTTTAATTTCCCTGTCCCTAGTTATTTTTAGGCTGTGAAAGAAAAACAATTATTAATAAAAATAATAAAGAAAAATGGCAAAGGATGCCAAAGCGCATCACCCATGTCACATTAGCACAAATAGTCTTGATCCTAGAGTAAGAAATCCCTTCTTAAGTGTATTAAGCAAAGTTAATGTGTATGTGCAAGCTCTGTGTGTGTGTGTTTCTGTGTGCACATACATACCGGCACCAAAGGAATGTTTAACATGGGAAAAGCTCCACTCAATTACCCCGGTATGGTGTGGGAGTGTCTGCATAGACTCAGCTTGAACTGAAAACCAGTAGGAGCCAGAGTAAATTCCAAACACTGAGGTCCATCAGAGTGTCTCCAAAAGGAAATAGCAGAAGCACCATTGCTTGGACTAGCTAAAGCTCAACTGGAAAAGGCAGTGGGTAATAATATATGGTATGGAAGGAATAATATTGTAGCAGCCAGGAGATGGATTAGATGAGTTAAAAGGTTTTTCCATTTTCTGACTTCTGTAATATCCTGTGCAAGGGATGATCTGAACTTTTTTTCCTTAATGAGTGCTCACATTATGAGTAATTTGATGGGGCCACCAGAGAAGTATTGGCAGCGCATCCCAAGCCATACCATGTCTCTCCATCAGCCTTGGAAAGGATATTTATGTTAGTGAGTGCCAAAACTTGTTCACAGACAACTCTTGCAAGAAAATTATTTACAAAAGGGCAAATGGGGAAAAAGGAGAAGCTTTTTTTTTTCCCAGCATAACTTCATTAAAAAGGATCACTGTTGTCAGTACCTCTTTTCCCTCCTTGTAAACCCCCACAAAGGAAATGTCTCCTCCACTCCTCTGCCTGCAAAACCACCCCAGCCCCCTTTAATCAGGTTGGCTGTGAACACGTTTGGATTTTTAAATTTCTGGGGTATTGGCTCTGTCTTTTACACCCTGCATTTGCCTTGGGAGAGTCAGATTCTGCCTCCATTCCTCACTTTTTATTTTTTGGCAGTGTTGCCAAAGCAGCCTGCAAACCCTTTTGTAAGGGTAACGATAGGCAGTGTCTCAGAGCCCATCTCATAGGAATGGGCTGATGCAGAAGCCAAGCAGTGGCTTATTGGCCTTGCCATAGGGATACAGGTGAGTCAAAGCGATGCAGCATCTAGTCACATTGCATATTTTGATGCATTTTTGAGTTTAGAAGACCGAGCTCATCTGTTGATTTTGTGTTCATAGTTTGTAGTTCAATAACTCTGGCAGCACCAGGATTTATTAACAGTAATGTTACAAAAAAGACTTTACCGGGGGATATTAAACTATTACAATAAGTTGAGGAAATATTTTCTTTTGAAGGAGGAAAAGGCTGGCTTTGTCTGCAGCATGACCGTGTCATATGGACTATGTTTTCTTGCTGTGCTGAAAAAGCAATGAGGAGCTTGAAATGCCAAAGCCAGCTCACACTTCAACAGCATTATCAGGCTGACTCACTAGTCTCAGCCAAGGAAAAGACTGTGCAAACTTTGCACAGGCTTTTTTTCCTCCCAGCCTCAGAGATGCATTTCTAATAAAACAACTTCCTTCTCAGTGTTTAGTATTTCCTGCAATGTGCAAGCCAATCCCATGGGATAAACAGGATCAAGTTTGCAGCTTCCGAGTTGAATTTTTTTCTTCTCCTCCCTCCCTACCAGGTCACCTCAACTTGGCAATTTTTTACAGCCTTGCCTGAATATAAAGCAGGTCGCAGGGATGGTCTATAAAACCTATTCAGGCAGCCTGCAAAATAGGCAAGGGGACTCCACGCGTTCTCTTTATCGCTCCCTCTCAACATGCCGGTGGCTGATGAAGAGAGGAGGTTGCAATCTTATGACTTTATGGATAGTGATCCAACCATTTTTTGGCTGCTTTGTGAGTGCAGAAACCCCCGTTACTCTTTAGGAGGCCAGAATGTGTGAGGATCTAGGACTCAACTGCTATAAATTCAAGCTCTGTTCTTAGACTACACCATGCACTGCTTTTGTAATGCAAATGGAAGGCACAAAGTGTCCCTTTGATAATGTGCAGTCAGGAGACAAAAAAAGCATTCACTGCAACAGTAAAACTAATTCATAAAGCTGAGAGACAATAGGAAAGCATTATGGATATTAAAAAAAATAGTAATTTCTCATAGATCAACTTGATCATTAATGTAAACAGTTCAAATGCAAATCAGAAGGAGGTAGGGGAAGGGGAAAGACCCAAATGGCTGTGCTGTCACCTTAGCTAACCCTGGACAAGTTTGGGTAAAGCAAGAATTTAGAGTTCAGCATAAAGTCAGTGTGCAGTTTGTCACTGGAGCGCTGATCTTTGGGCTTTATTTTGGTTACTGAGTTAGGCTGGGTTTCTCTTTGGAAACAAGAAAATCACAGTTTTGGGATTTTTTCTCTTTTTAATTTTGATGTTAGAAAACAGTTAATAAATATAGAAAACAGTAAATAAATGAACTCCTGGGGCATAAATTCTAAGGGGGTGATTTCTCTTCATCACCTACCAGAGTTTAGCTCAAGGTCATCTCACCTTGGTGCACTACACTGAGCTCTGGAGGAGGCAGAGGGCTGGAGGAAGGGGATAAAAGGGCTTCCAAAATGGTTCTCCCGGCACGGTCAGCCAAGCAACGGCACTGCCACGATAAGGGCAATGCTGGACGGTTGCCACAGCCTCCTTCTAACAGAGCATGCAACCTTTCTCTTGGGGATTGCTTCTGCTTCAGTGCTGTAGTAGAGCTGGTTGGCAGCCTGGGTGTTGAGCCGGTTCGGTGCCGTGAGGAATCAGTAATCTGGGGGGTGAGAAGGGCAGGATTATTTTCCCATTTTTCTGGCACCATTATGATGCACTGCTGTGGCAGAGGAGGAGGGGAGGGAGTGCTGTTGATGCCGGGTTACAGATAAGATAAAGTCTGTCACTGTCCTGGCATCCAGCATTTCCTGCCTGGGGTGGAAAATTTGAGGAAAGGAGTACATTTGGACAAGGTGTAGCATTAAGAGAATGCCTTGGATGCTTTCCATCTGTACCTAATGCAGACTTCACCCACCATCTGTAGTTAAAGGTGATTAAAAAAAAAAGTCTCATTGTTTCTTTTTGCTAAAAATGCTCTCAGCTGCATTAAAAAATGGGCTTTTATTAAGACTACTGCTCGCTAAATACCATTCATAAAACAGTGACAAGAAAATATGATGGAAAGTTAAATTTTTCTCTCTGTCACTTTGATTTCTTTGTTACTGCTAAAATGACTGCTCTGACTCATATTTTGCATAGTTATTTTTACCTTTTCAAATGTTCCTTAACTGTTCATATTACCCTGGGCAAATCCCCCAGGGATAATTTTCATTTGCATGCAGACTTTGATGGTGTTATTAAGCAATCACTTTCTGTACTAAGTCATTATTAAAAGTAATACCACAGAGCCTCAAAAACACATTAATGGTGCCAAACAATCCGCATTTCAGTGCTAGATTTATGGAAAGGGAAAAGCACAAGGTCTCATATCATTTGGTGGATGCTGCTCTGTAGTTCTGTAGCAGCAGCAGGCTTGATCAGAAAATATCAGAGCCAAATTCAGAGCCCTTATCTGTTGTCAGCCTTATTTCTTTAAACGCCCTTTCTTGGGTCTTTTTTTGTTGTTATTTTTTAAACCTGCCTGCTTCCTACTTGTTTTTCCCCTTGGATTTGCCCTTTTCCTCTGGCCTTGGCAAGAAAGCCTGTCTGCAGTCTTCCAGTATACACAAGCTGGACTGGTTCTGGGAAGGAGGGTCAGCCTTCCCATCTGTAATCACTGTTTTATGGCTTTCACTCGAGGTGTTAATGCAGATCAAATGGAAAACAGTCCAGCATGAGCGTTACAGCTTCTCGTGCTGCCCTGCATACGGTCCCAATCGTTAATTCTGATTATAAGACCTAAAGGTAATTCTGTTTGCTCTCCTAATGCATTGCAGCTCTCCCGGTGGTCTGGTGTCTCTTTTCTCCAATTCCCATCTTGATCAATTGTTTGCAAATAATTAAGCTTTTAAGAGATAATGGTAGGAGCTAATGTACACAACAAAGTAAAGGTCTCAAGTCACTGTTTATTGAACAGTTTGCCTTGATATCCCAAAGTGATCCAGAGTGATAGGTGGACTTGTCAGCTGGAGTCACTGCAGTATTTTTAGTCATTCTTCCATATATATTTATATATTTAGTAAAATTATAGAATATCTCAAGCTGGAAGGGACCCATAGGGATCAAATCCAACTTTCTTCTCCTCACAAGACTACCTTAAACTTAGCCATTTGAGTAAGGTATGTTTTATATATTAATACAAATATAATATAATCTACACACCCACAAATACATATATCCATACCTATGTGCATTTATTCCTTCAAACAACTGTTAAAAAGTTTTCAGAAGACACTGGTCATTCTTGCACAGGTGGAATAAAGACCAACAGCAACAGTTTTGATTGAATTTCCTCTTTCTTCATAAAATGGTAGTTCTCAGGGTTTCCCCCTTTCTCTCTGTTGCAATGTGATGTCTGCCTTTGCCTGTAGCACAGGCCTTCCAAGCCCTGTGGGTGGGAATGCAGCAAGGCTTTGAATGTTTTAATAGCAACCTAGCCTGTGGCACGCTGATTCTTTGTCAAGTCATTCCTATTATTTTATTTTATTTTTAGTCTACAAAGGAATAACTTGTATGATCCACAGAAAGCTTATATAATAAGGTTGCTTAGTGTTTAAGATTACTTGAAACCACACCGAATCATAGTTAAAAAGCCTGCAACATCGTGACCCTTTAGCTAAGAGGGATTAGCTGTGTGAAATCACAGGCTGTCATGTGATTATGGCAATTACAGATTTATCATGAAATTAAAAGTTTATGCAGTACTAGGATACGAAAAAAAAATCAGATGACCTTAGACATACCACGATATGAGGAATTTGTAGTTTGGGACTTTTAAAGCAATTATTTTTACAGTGACAATATTATTCTGATGGCTAATTTTATCCAGTCTTGTCTATTTAAAAAAAAAATGTCCAGAACAATTGAAAATTGCTTAATGGAGACAGACTTCTCAATTCCAATAGCTAGAGGCTGTCTAGTAATTATTGCTTGCTGCATGAAATTAGATACAGTTTGTTCAATTACTTAAAATTAGATCACATGTAAGGTGGCAAAGCAAAATAAGAAAAAAAAAGACTAATTCTGTCCTCGCTTGATAGCAAAGTAATGAAATGAGAAGTAAGCTGTAAAGATGAAAATGTTACAAATCATGTCTGTAGTGTATGGGTTTTTTTTGTTGAAGGGAAGCAAACTGTTGTGTTCAGATAGATGGACATAAGTATGACAGTTGTGGATGAATGTGTGTAGAAGGCAGGTCAAATACATGCTAGATTTTTGCACGTGTAAAATGCAAATTACCCATAAAAAAGAAGTCAAATCCCCTTCCCTCTGTTTTTCACTTTACAATTCTGGAGCTGTTTCATGTACACACAGAAAGTACAAGGGATGGTTTACAGGTGTGCAGGTCATCTCTGGGCTTCCTGTCAAGAAAACAGTGCTTTTAAAAGAACTGAAAATTCCTCAACATTTTTGGGTGAAAAAGAGATAAGAAGTCTCTTATGAAGCTGGTGGCCGTGGTGGTGGGCTTTGAAATAGATGTAGTAAGTTAAGAGAAGTTGCTGGAGTTACAACAAAAATCCCTGTTTGATAATGTGAGGTGATACTTGCATGTAACATAGCCATGAGAAGTCAGACTATGCTGTTTACAAGAATATATAAAATCTGCTAAATAGCTATAATACCAATAAGATTGTGGAATTTTATGAGGTTTTAAATTCTTATGGTTTACAAGGTTTCAGTTTATGCCTCATGTAATATTACAGTGAAGAATGCATCCAGAGAATAAGGGAATATTTAGGGGGGAAAAAAAGGATGAATGTGTAACAGCAAATACTTTGTGACAATCAACTGCTAAATGGTGTTGGGATAGGACTAACCAGTTATATCAAATGGTCTTTATTGAAATGCTATTAAGCACCTTGCACCAGTCCAGGTCTGAATCAGATATGTACTGAGACTTGGGCATCCAGGTTAGGAGCCCAACCAGATCCTCAAAACAGGATTTTTCCTTGAAACTGTTACATTTGCAGTATTTGGCCATTTCCTTTTGGGGCAGTGGCATTTTTGCATAGATGGGAAGGACAGAAATGATATTTCTACATTTCAGACTTGGTTGTGGTTTTTGCTGTTGATTTATTAAGCAATCCGTATTCATGCAGAAGCAAATTTTCTCAGAAAGCAAATCAAGTTCTCACAAGAAACTTATGATTGAATTATAACATTATCTTCAATTAAAGGAGTATTTCTTTTCTGTCTCTTAGGATTACCACAGCACAGCTATGTTAATGTCAGGCAAAAATGTGCTGATTGTTGACCTTGCGTTGGCCTGTGTTCAAAACACAGGCATTTGTTTATGTTCGGGATTCTGATCTTATTTGCAAATTATTTTGAGGCACTGGCAAGTTTTGCCTTCACTATCTCAGAAAACATCAGTGTGTTTTAGTTTTACAGAGAAGTGCTTTATCACATTCTTTGTTGTTCTTTTAAAAACAGAAAAAAAAATAGATTATTTGACTCTAATCGGTCATTTGAGACAAGTACAAAAAATTTTCAGCTAATGCAACAAATATCCTTCTCAAGTATCAAGGTACTGTCAGTATCCTAAGCAGTTATTTCTCCACTTCACTAATCTTTATAATTGGCTTGTCTTTTAGTGCCATTAATTAAGTGATGTAGTAGCCCATTAATAATTATAAAAGAGTGACACACCTCAGCATTTTCACCTTTCAATAATAGATGTCACGCTTCTGTTTTGGGTTGGATTGGGTGGGAGTTTGGTTTTTTTTTTAATTTAAAATAAAAAGTAGGCCAAAAAAGCACATTGTTTTAAATGTTTGTATTTATTTTGGTGTCTTATAGCACCCTTACCCTTCAGAAGAGCAGAAAAAGCAGTTGGCACAAGACACAGGGCTCACTATACTTCAAGTGAACAATTGGTAAGTAATTTTCCTTAGTGTTTCTATATTGCCACTGGCACCCTCTGGCTATTCCTTTGTGGTTTTGGGGACACACCTTGCCCTTGTTGTTCCCCTCCCCAACATTTTATTGATACAAAAGGGGTATAACCAGGTGAGTGGTTTCATGTGTAGAAAGTATGAGGTTTGCCACTGTATTCTATTCTCTCATCATTTGGGCAGATCTCAGTGTATTCACATTTGATACCAGTCCTCTTTCTGGCTGAGGATGCCTGTTCTTCAACAGGAAGGTACATCCATTGCAGAACATTGGTCTTAGAAGAGGTTCAGATGTTGGGGGCAAAAAAGGGCCAAATGGCCCCATTTCTGCTGAGCATGTTGTTATTTGGGGCTGCTGTCATGCTTTTTAAAGTGTTGTTAGAGGGGTTTTTCTTTTGACTGACATCTTTGTATCTCTTTATCAGTTTGTTTTAAAAATCCAGTTTATGAATGAACTTTGAGGACAATCTGGTTCTTTGCTGCTCAAGTATAGTGTGGAGCAATTTTATTTATTTGTTCCAGCTAAGGGTTGGTGGAGCCCCTGCTCTGTTAATAGTAGTGATTCATTTGAAGGAAGTCAGGATCTGTGCTGTTTCTGCAGCTGCTAACTGTTCGGGGTGTGGTGAAGGTAACCAGTGAAAATTACTCGTGATTTAACTATCGTACAGCAGCAAACCTCTTTAAAAAAATGTTTGATTTATTACCCTTTATTTATTTATTACCCTGCATCAAAATGTGGGTTCCTCCCACTATCCTGGAACAAGTGTCATATTTGAAGTGTATTGCAATCTAATACCTTGTAAAACTAAGTGTATCTAATTAATTGTCCTAATATTTTTAGATTAGTGTTTATGATGGGAAACCTTATCCTCTTTGAAGTAATACCCAGAAAATGGCCAAGGCAAACAGCAAGCCTGCTGGGGAAAAGGGAGGGAGGAATGCCAGTTTGCAGACAAAAGTTGTTTTTTTTTTTTTTCCTCGTTCAATAAGTGTCAGAGATTAATATTACTGAAGCTCTGATTACATGGCCTAATCCATTTTAGTGAATAAATTTGGTCTTGATGTCCATTGCACCTACATTAACAAACCCTCCTCTCTTAGAGAGAGTAGGAGCCTATGGGAGAGATTTCAGATATATTAAACCCCATTACAGAAAATGTAATTTCTGTCAATATAATCCCATGTATTCTTCAATTTAGTACTTTAGAGATAACAAGCTACTTACAATATATTTGCCTTTGGAGGATTAATTTACAAAGTGCACTATCTGGGAGACACAGGCGGGCTCACATAAGCATAGCTTGTAAGGGTTATCAATTTCTGTGACCCCACAGCAGCCCTGGGAGATCAATTTTTTGAAGCCCTTTAAGATGCTGAATAAAGGAAAATACCAAATACTTAGTGTATGTGAAGTATGCTTCCAACATGCTTACTTTAAAATGGAGGATTAAAAGGCACAAAACATAAAATTTACGTGTCATAAGGTAGTGTAACCCACTGTATTTTGGCTCAGCCGGAAAAAATTAGCGTTTGCTTCAACTTTACATCCTCCAGCCTTCATCCAGGTGCTACCCTAATTTATATGGTGGTCCTTCGGTTTAACGATGGGTGCTTTGGCCCACTAAGAAGCTGCGTGTATTCATCAGGGTCTTGTTTAACAATGGGGTGGAGTAAGGGTGTGTTGCTCCTGCAGGGTCTGGGAGCACAGGATTCAGCATGGACAAATGTGCCAGTTTGGGATGGTCCATCAAAAGAAATTTTTCAAGATGATGAACATAGGATGAGTTCAGCTAAAGTTGGTGGAATTTCTCCAGAGTGACTTTCAGTAGGTTTTCTTTCAGTTTTCTTTCCAGGGTGTTTTTCAGTACCCATCTCACCTCGAATATGAGGAGTTTTTACTTTGGCTTTGTGTCAGGTGTGTTCTTAAAAGTTCCTTATGTGCAAGGAAAAAAAAAAAAAGGAGGTCAAAATACATTATAACTGAAGTCTTGTGGATGTAGGGCAGGCTTCCTCTGCTTAAGCTAGTTTAGTGATTCTGCTGTGGTGTTACAATTGTATAAATTATTGAGACAATTCCCCTTCTCTCCCCAGAGGCACAAGGATTTAACACTATAGAGGCAGTGAGACTTTCTTAAATCACAGGTGGTGGGCAGAGATGCCAAAATATGGCAATTCAGCCCTGGCTTTTTGTAATGCATGCTAAGGAACAAGGAGACTGTGAAGCTGTTGCTGAGTGTGCAGGTTGCACGGGGAATACCCAGCCATGAGGTGACCAATGAGCTACTCATCCCCTCCCAAATCCTGAGGGCAACCTTCTCAAACCTTTTGCTGGATCTCTTTTCTTCTAAGGCAATGTGCAGAAGAAACTCTTCGTACCTAAATGTTTTGCTGCAGGGGAGAGCTAACATATAATTTCTGGTTAGTTTTGCCTTTCTTAAGCAGGCTCATAAGTCATTCAGCCACAACTCACAAAAAAAAATTTGCCTTCCTCCTTAGATTCTTCCAAACTTGTTAACACACATGTACATTTTTGTATTAATGATGAGTCATTGTAAATCACTGTTGCAGAGATTAAATAAAATGCTGAAGGGCAGGCTGGGTGCAGATCAGTCATAAATTATTGGCAGCAACACAGCGTGTGGGAATACATGAAATGTGCATGAAAAACATAAACTCATGTCTGGTAGCATGGTCGTTAGCCCAGACTGGGAATTCTGGATTTTCTGGCTGGATTTAGGAGTTTGCCACAGACCAGTCAGTGAAGAGAGCGTTTGTTTTCTGCAGATTGAAAGCATTTAAACAATTTTTTTGGTCATATTTTGAATGCCTTTTCAGTATGTGCTGGTTGCATACTTCAGTTCTCTGCCCTAACAAAAAAAATGTGGATTTTCACATATGGACTGCCCTGGTGTTGGGGCTCCCCAGGCTGATGCGCATAACTCCTATTGATGGTGGAGGAGTCGCAGGAATGGGGTGGTGATGTGAGATGTGCCAGAAAATATATCCATGGACGCTCACATGCCTTTAAAAATACCACAGTCCCTTTACCATAACCCTTTTCCTGGGGTAGTTTTATTTTTCTTGAAGTAAAGAAATAATCCACGCAAAGGATTTTTCCCTTGTTTTTTTCCCCCCCATGACACCTTTGCCTGTGAATCACCAGCATTGCCTTCTAGGACCATCTTTTTGCCTCAGTTGGATGTTTCTGTTGTGGGAAGAGGGAGCCCTTACCCTGTTGCAAAATAAAAATAAATCTGTGGAAGGTATGAAGATAGCAGAGTTCAAATGCTGTTAGTCTAAATGAACCATTCAGGTCTCTGTCCTATCAGTTGTTTGACCCCATGGCAGTTTAGGGTTCCAGGCTCGGTAACACGAACTAGAAGGGGCACTTGTATGATGCCTATATGGACGTGGTAGAGACCTGACCAGGTACAGGTTAATAAGGTGCTTTTCCCGGGTGATAAAAACAATGAATTGAAATATCCAGGAGATGTGATCCAATCACTTCTTACCTCAGCTGAGAGCCAGTCAGGCTATATTGAACAATCTATACAGTTTTCTTGTTTACTACATTCCAAATGAATCCCTTCCCATTAAGAACTAATGGTAAGTAATTACTGGTGGTAGTCTATGAAGAAGAGAGAGCAATTCTAATCAAGGGCTGTGTTAGGTGTCAGACACTTGTTTATGTTTTAGAAAGGTCTTGGTGCACACAGATAGATTTGTATACTTGTAGAACAATGTGCCTATATAACCTCCTTACATGTGTATGTCTGTATGTGACTGTCTCTCTAAATAGTGTTGCATCCAACTGCATTAAAACGATCCTTAAAAAAAAAAATTGAGAATTAAAATCCTTAAAGCTCCAGCCTTTATTAGGTGTTTCCATTCTGCTTTTTTCAAAATGTCCTTGTGCTATCTGGGGCACAGCCTAGACAATGCTGGAGCAGCTAGTCAATATTTTATCTTGCCCTCATTCTTCCGTGCTTCGTTTGTTGAGCTGTATTCAAACCATGCTTGAAGATGGAATTAATAATTACTGCTGGGCTTTCCTGTGGCACTTACTGCTGTAATACCCAAGTCCTTCCCTGACCTCCACGTGCTTATATATGCATACAAGGTTGTGGGTCTGCATGGTATTTTTGCAATTCCCCTGCAAAGAGAAAGAAAAGTGTTGTCCTGGTTCACAGGGGAAGAAGTGAGGCTCAGAGAGGTCCAGGTCCAGCACAGTCATAAGTTTTGGGTTGGTCTGGGACTTTGAGGTGACTCAAAATTACAGCAATTTATTTGCATGTAGAGTCCAACGATCATTGAAACTTCCTATTTCGTGGAAACTCCAAGTTTTGAGTGCCTTGGTGTCTTACATTGCCAATGTCCACTGTTGGGAATGGAGGAGAGATGTGAGAAATCAGTAACTTACGGTGAAAGGTTTGGGTTCAATGATTTACTCAGTAGCTCTCAAGAAGTCCAAGGAAGCAGCAGAGCTGAATCTTCTTCTCCAGTGTAGGTAGCATTTGGCTGTAGGAACCAGGACTGGCTTGCTTTTCTTCCTGCCTTAGTCATTCAACTTTGTCAAAATTTATTTCCTGTAGAAATAGACTTTTTTATTTTATAATGCCCTGGCTTGTTCTTTTAACAGACATAATTGTCATTGGGATGCTTGAGGCATTGAGCCGTATCGAAAATGGTAGCATGAGCTGGTAACTGAACTGTAAGGAAGTGCATTAAAGACTAGGGTGCAAGAAACTCTAGTAATACAGTGTCCTAAGTCCTGAGTTCTTGATTTTGTGGTCTTGGCTTCTTTAAATGTGAGTTTTGTATATAATTTCCTAGGCTTGAAAAAAACCTCCAAAGAAATCCCAACCAAACATATTGGAAAAAAATTATCAAATAATGTAATCAAAGAATTTCCCTAATCTTACTCTTGGAGTCAGATGAAATGGATTTTACTGAAACTTTGTAAGAAAGACATTTCAAAAGGGCTCCAAGACCAGCCCCAAGATGAGTGTGGAAAATCAGAGATGGACTTGGGATAGGAAGACCTGAGCACCTTCCTGTATGTAGCACTGCCAGCTCAGGGCATAGACACACAGAAATAATTTATTACTCTTTTAGTCCCCTCACAACTCTCCTCCAGCAGGAAATTTCCTTCTGCCTCCATTTCTTTGCTTGTGGGTAAGACTAGTGGTAGAGCTTTGCTGCAGTAGTTGCATGGGGCAGGGGAAGAAGCGCTTTGCCATGGCATGGGCAGGCAGGGTGTCATGGTGGGGACAGGAGGATTCTGCACTTCTCACAGGGGAGTGCTCCCCAGAACCCAGCGATGAATGGGGAGCACCACTGTGAAGGGTGTCCTTTCCATCTGCTCGTCCTGGCTTGCAGATGGTGGGGTTACGGATGGAGCAGATGGGGGAATGCAGATTGGGAGATGCAGATGGAGAGGTGCAGATGGGACCAGATGCAGATGGGGCAGATGCAGAAAGCCCCTGCCTGCCCCTCCACAAAGGGACAGGGGAAAGAGGAATGGCTGGA
>NW_008238439.1:957405-976660 GCF_000691975.1 Corvus brachyrhynchos
GAAAGAGTCCCAGGCCCCTCTTTTCCCACTGTGGTTTTTATATCATAGCATGCCAGGTGTTTGGTGCATCTGAAGCACACCCAAACACCCCCAGATCCAACTGATCATGTTGTTTGGTGTTTCTCACGTGTTTAGCCCCATTCCAGCCCCCTGGAGGGGATGGAACAGCTCCTTCCTGAGGCTGGGCATTTAGCGTAGACATCATCTTTGCTCAATTCCTTCATGGAGGGTGATATTCACCCTGAGCAAAAGGCCAGCACATGACCAGTGCACCACTTTAGTCCCGCTTAAGCACTATTTTTAGAGTGTAAGTGGGGGAGGAGGCCAGCAGGGAGGGAGCATAGCAAAAGCAGGTGCTGGTAGTATATGCAGCGTTGGATTTTCACCCCTACTGCCTACCAAATTGTGGACTACAATAAATAGGGAAGATGCTTGGTTTGCCGAGCACATCACACGCAGCGGTTTTTAGTCCTTGGAGAATAAAATATCTGCTTATTTTCAGATGTATCTATTACTGCTTTTGTTGCAGTAAACAGATTAAATGAGAAAAGGTCAAGATGCAATTTGAATCTGTGTAAGAACATAACAAATACTTTTCTCAGTAATCAGATATAGTAAATACAAGTACTTATTTACTTGTAAATGTTAAAACATTCAGAAATTATCCTCTCAACTTCAGCAATACGAACTTAACCATCAGATTTTGGAGACAATTTACTTTTCTTCTCTGTGTGATTTAAGAATATGTATACAGTTTTTATTTAAACACTGTTGTGTTAATGAGAATACATGCAAAAGCAGGAAAAATTGGAATAAGAAAGAATATATGTTTTGTGTGTAACAAATACATTTTGTTTGATATTCCAGAGAATAAGACAGTAGGTGTTTAGTGTATGAAAATCATCCCCCTCCAAGAAAATGCCCACAAAACACCAAGAAAACTATTTTTAAAAGTATCTTGCTGGGTGAATTGTTACATCGTTTGAGCACTTCAGAATGTGTGCGGTAAATTAGCTGTTCTAAACGTACCATGTGCCGGATTTTTCAAGCAGATTTTTACATTTATGTTTTCACTAAGTCTTAGCTAATTGTTATGCCTTTCACCTTGAATGCCAATTGTAATAATAATATTACATCTGTAGTCTATTTCTCTGTTCTTAAATTACAGCAATCAGGAATACTCACTAGGTAAAATCCTGTATAGTTACTCATAAGAAAATATTGAAATCAGATGAAAAAATGTTTAGCTTGCATATTGCCTTAGACAGCCCTGGAGAGCTGCCAGGCAGTCAAGGTATTATTAGAAAAGCTGAGCAAATAGCTTACAGGGGGAAGAGCTGTGAATGTAGAGCCATCAGGTACTGTCGGATCACCGGATTTTAGGCTGGAATTTCCTTTTTTAGTTCAGTAAAGCCATTTAAAAGTACAGCACAGTGGTTCAAATGTGGGGTTTGGGTTTGTTGAATGGGTTTAAGGAGTAGTGATACAGTTTTGGCACAGCACATGGGTGTTTTCCAAAGGGTTCAGGTGCTCAGAGGAGGTGAGTAAAGAGTTTACTTGGGGAAATGCTCCCCTTGGCCTCCAGGACTTCAGGTGGAGGAGAAGATGGAGACCTAATAGACCCTGGGTATCTTGTGCAGTCCAGCCTTGTCAGTCTCCACAGCCCCCAAACTGCCCCAAAACAAGGGTCATCCCATTCAGGAACACCAAGGAAAGATGTTTCTAACCATTGCTCTGACAGCCCCTGGGTTCTGACAGCCCCTGGGTTCAGACTGGGAAAACAAGCAAAGGAAACACCATTTATTTCAAAAGCAAATGTGGAATCATTTTGCCCAAGCTAAAAGACTAATTAGTGACACCCTGAGCACTTGGCAAAAAAAGAAACCCAAAACTTGGTATTATTTTAGTCACATAGATGCTTTTTTGAGAGGAAGTAAGGTTGGTTCCCGCTGCAGAGCATTGCACAGTGTGAACAGAGTTTACCTGCCAATAGTCCTGACTAGCAAAAGGTTAATGTGCAACCAAGAAAAAACCTCTTTTCCCTCTTCTGGAGTGGTCTTGTACTCAAGAAACTTTTTTTTAGTTGGTGCATTAATGGTCTGTAATGAATGCGATGTCAGGTGCCAGGGAAATAAAATGTAATAGCACCATGCAAGCATTTGCCACTTGCTCTTTTCTCCTCTCCTGCTCTAGCTTTGCTCTGCAGGATCAGGGTAGGGGTCAGAATGCTTTGCTTGATACTTCCTTTTTAAAAATATTGAGATTCAGGTGTGCACCATCTCAAAACTAGAGTTTGGCTTTAAAAAAGTGCCTGTTCAGGACACTATTGTATTGTGGAAATGCTGCACTGGAAGCAAGGGGAGAGCTTTGCATTGTCTCTGTACATACAGTTCTCAGGTCTTGGTTTCTTTTTAGTGCAAGAGATATCCTTGGTATATATTAAAAAAAAAAAAAAATTACATGCCCTCAATATATGAAAAGAAAAAAAAGACAAAAGGGGAGAGTAATGGCTTGTCATTGCTTTGCAAGTCAGGCTTTGGTCTACTTTTGTCATAGCTATCTGAAGTGTGTTTACATATAGTTTGCCTTTCTGGTATTTTGTGCTTGCACAGACCTGATCTCCACCTATTTTGTGTCAACAGTTGCTGAGATTGGTGTAGAGTGATTAACCGTCACGAACTGTAACACCAACACATGGAGAAAGGTGCCCTCAGAGACCCTCTCTCACTCTTAAATCAGACGCTTGCTCCGGGCTGCACCTGCATAAAACAAACTGCCTGGTTCAAAACTCAGCCTGAAATAGTAAAAATGGGGCAAATGTTGCCTTTTTCTTGGTTAAATCAATTTTCTCTTCTCAAAAGTGAGACACAGACAGAGGGGCAGGGTGAGGACGTGCTTTCGAGGGTGTGTGTTTTGTCCTGCCTGCCCTGGAATGATTTCAGTGTATGTGATGCATGGCTGGCTACACCAGCATTAGCACCAAGCAGGATTCTGCCTTTTCTTTGACTTTTCAAAAATAAAAGAAATGGCAGCAGATGCTGAAAAAATATTGCTTCCACAGTTGTTCAATGAAATCTAGGTCATGTAACAGTTTCATGGGTTATTTTTTTTTTTTCCCTTGCCCAGGCACTGTAGTCCTTGTGTCTTTTTTGGCTAAGGATAAAACTCGATACTAATAGCTTCTTTTAAATTCAGATTTATCCCAGAGATGTCTGACTTCCCACCTGGGTTATAAAGGTGGTTTGTACCATCTGAGGGCTGATCCCTAAGCTTTCTCTGTCCCCTGGTCTCACAAATTCTTTTAATCTTCAACATTCCTCTGACTTCCCTGTGTGTCTTTTGTTGATGTTGTTTTCTGAATGTGTCTTTTCTTCTGCCCTGAATATGATGCTGTCAGTAGTAGGATTATAAGCAAAATGAATCACTTCACTTAATGGGAAATTATGTTTAGATAAAGTAGATTACAAAGTAGGCTATTAGTAGTGGTTGGAAAACAATGTTTTGAAGTGGGATGTCTTGGGGCATGGAGAGTTTGTTCAGAAGTGTGGGGTTGTTTTTCAGGTTGGCCGTGACTCAGAGTTGTCTCTTTTGTGGTTTCTGGGGAGAGAAAAAAAAAAGGAAAAAAGAATTCAAACCAGTTTTTCAGGTGCCCACATCACACAAAATGCATCAATGTGCCTGTATTTGTTGTCTTGATTGTGGTGGGGAAGACACAACCGCAGGAATAAAGCTTCCCTCAACACCCCAAACCAGTGTCTTGGGGTATAGACCAGAATGATGTCAAAGCCTATTTCATGTGCAAAACACAGGTCCCATGCAGAACTTCAGTATATTTTCTCTTTGGGGGCTCTGAGAGTGTTTTCTCCCAAAGACACCAGTCGATGGTTTTGGTTTGGCCACCCTGGGCTTGCTTTGCCTTTTTTGCCGTCTGAGGGAGCTGGTGTGGGGTGACTGGGTGTGGAGTTACTCCATACTCCTTCATTGCCTTTTGGAGATGAGGAGGATGAAGGGATTCATCCAGGAGTATAGGCAGGTCATTTCTCACACCCTTCAGTGAATGGGAACATATTTGAACCAGCAGCCAGATGTGGGAGCAGCCTCTCTTCTTTTGCTTGGGCTGGAGGACAAGGCACAACTTCCAACTCCCATGCTGTATGTGGGGTGGGGCAGAAGGGAACAGAGAAGCTGTTTGGACAAGGCTCACAATTTGATGTATGGAAGCTCAGAGATCATGCAGGCACTTCTCACAAGCTCTACATTCCCCTAAAAAAGAGGTTATGCTGAGTAGATCGAGGACATTAAATTGCTGAAATAGGGAGGAGTGTTTTCAGATAAATAGCCAGTATTTTGCTATCAGCTCTCACCCATTCCCAGCTTAATCCCTGCCATCAAATGGGGCTTGGGTTGTTGGTTTGACATGATCTGCTGAAGAAAAGCTGCTGGGTTGCACTGCTGGCATGTACCAGATCAGGACCCAAATTACTGAGTCCGGAGAAACTCTCCTGAAGGATCAGATGGAAAGTTGATGTTCAAGCCCTTCTCAGAGCTGTGAGAAAACACTCAGCTGGGAGATGTGCATCTCAGCCTGGGCTGCTCTCAAAGCTCTCAAAGAGCCTGCCCACCCTCTATTACAAGTGTTTTTGTGGGAGGCAAGATTTTGTCTGCTAGCGTGTTGTATTCCCAACCATGGTGCTTGTGGGGGCCGGTGCTGTCCCAGGCAGGAGCTAGAGCAGCCTTAGTGCTGCTCTACTACATGAATCCTTGCCATATTCCTTAAAGGCTAATTGTGGCACATGGAGATCAGCAAAGTACAGCTGCGCTGGGATTTAGGAGCAGGGAAGAGACAGGAGGTCAGCTCTGCTGGCGCTTTGCCATGTAAAGATTTCCCCTTACATCATCTGGCTGCTGAGGGCGAGTTTACATCTGCTTTGCACCCAGAGGGAATTGTGGTGTCAGGGAAGGAGGTTGCTGGGAGTTCTCCCCAGTGCAGCCAAGACCTGCAACACTGCTCTGACTCCCTGGCATCGTCAGGGAGATGCCTGGATCAGAATTTTCACTGGAAGTGTTCCATGTTGGCTAAGATTTTCTAAGGGGAGTATGTGGATGGGAGGGAAGGAGGAGAAGAAGGAGAGCATATCAGAAAGGCCAACAGCAGCTCACCTGTGATGTAGAAGAGCACAGGAGATGGGCAGAGCAGGGAGGCATATCTCCAGGGACCCCTTCCCCGGGCACAATGGCTCTTCACTCCTCCCCAGCAAAATTTTCATTCAGAACCTGCCAAATAAATAGAAATGGGGTTTAGCTCCATCCTTTTGGGGAACAGGCAAAATTTTGCAAGACTGGAATTGGCTGCTACCCAGCTTTCTTCTAGAAAGACTCATCAAGCAGCCACAGCCATGAGCCCTGCGGAGAGATGGAGCATTTGGGCCAGGAGCTTGTGGGTCCCAGCTCAATAGAAAGCCACCAACCATCCCTTCTGTGTCCAGAGGACAGGCCACCACCAGGCTCACTGCTACCCCAAGGCAGTCACCATGCCTGCATTTTGTCCCATGGGGCTGGTACTGGTAGGACAAAGGGGGTGGCTTTAAATTGACAAAGGGTAGGGTTAGATTAGATATTAGGGAGAAATTCTTCCCTGTGAGGGTGGTGAGGCACTGTAACAGTTGCCCAGAGAAGCAATGCCCCATCCCTGGAAGTGTTCAAGGCCAGCTTAGATGGGGCTTGGAGCAACCTGGTCTAGTGAAAGGTGTCCCTGCCCATGGCAGGGGAGTTTAGAACTAGATGGAAGGTTCTCCAAAGAACCTTCCAACTCAAACCATTCTAGGATTCTATGATCCTATCATGAGCTGGTGCTCCCCAAAATACAGTCTTTTTATTTGGAGGCAGGATGTGTCTAGCAGTGATTTGAGAAGTATGATATGGAGCAAGAGGGGAAGGCTCCCAAGCTTAAGGGCTAGGGAGAAGAGGAGGTGGCCAAAGGTAGAGCTGGTGCATGCTGGGCCAGCCAAAATGTAGTGCATAGCCAGCTCTCTTACAAGGAGCACATACCTGATCTCATCTCTCTGCTTTCTATTTTTGCCGTCGATATGCTCTCTGCATTAGCAGACTTGGCTTGGGGAGAGATTCGATAGCACTCTCCTGCTTGAAAGCAACTTTTCTGAATGCACAACATGAATCCATTGGTGGGGTCACATAGTAATGCTTGAAGTCAGAAGCTATTTTTAAAACTAAATTGCAGAACCACACATGGCTTTCATTAGTGCTTTACATCAAATTTGTCAGCTAATTAGTGGTTTTTCATCACTAGTTTTTGCATAGTATTTTATTTAATTCACTCTCCAATATTGTCTTGTGACACCCCTCAACCACCAGTGCAGTCCCTGGCACTGGTGCTGTGCCAGCAGAGGAGGGAGGAAGAAGAGAACTTGCAGGGGACCTTTCTGATGCTCCTGATGGATGGGCCCTCTGCATTTGGAGTGTATTCCAATGTTACGTGTCTGGAGTGGGTGGTTAGCAGCCCTTGTACTCTCTTCCCTCCCTACCTCCATTTAGTGTTGTAAATGATGTATTGAAGTCCTGAACTGTCTTTGGTTTAGAGGAGGAGGAGAAACCAAGAAAAGTTGCCAGACATGATTTCATGAGGTTTGACTTTAAATTGAACGAAGTTTCTTGAGTGTCTTGGATTTTTTTTTCTTTACAAATAAAGGGAGTACAGAGAGCATGGATTGCTAATGACTGGTAGTTACGGGTCATTAAGCTCACTAACTGACTTCAGGATCAGAACTTTCTAATAACAGCAGTAAGCATTCTTTTAACATTTATTTCTCATTTTAGGGATGGGGAGATGTGATTACCATTTGAAAGTCTGCAGTTATTTTTTCTGTTCATAATTACAGAGGCAGCTTGCTATTTTCAAGGCTGTTTTTAAAACATTTGAAAGTATTTGGTGAAATAATTTCTGTGTTGGTATGTTTTTTTTCTTTTCTTTAACTGACTCTTTTAAAAATCTCTGGAAAACAAACACAGAGAAAAAAATGAAAATATGTTAAAATAAGGAATAAAGCAGTTACTGAAGTGTAATAATCTTGGTTTATAGCACACTTTCCATTTAAATTGGTTTTATTAGAGATAAACCTGTTAAGCGTTGAGGAATTAAGTGCTGAATAGAGAATGTTGTTTTGCTGCTGTATAAATGAAGGATCCCACAGAGTGCAACTGGTTTTACAAGTAAATTATTTGCCAGTTTGAAGTGCTATGTTTACTTCGGGATCTGTTATAAAAATTATGATTTGTTTGTTGTCAAGAGGGATACTGTTTTTTTCAGAGGGGTATGAGAGGTTTTAGCACTGGGGTTTGTAGGTAATGTGGGCTTTCTCATTCTCCTTACGCCTGGTTTGCTAGGAGGAGCTCAAGGAGAAAATGAGGCAGAGAGATTTTCAGGAATTTCTTGGCTCTGCTAGTGAGACACAGATTTCTGGCGTGCAGCGCTTTGGGACAATATTGAGAGGGAGCAGCCTGTGACTCCGAGTAGCAGAAGTCAGTAATGGTGCGAAATTCTCCTCATTTCGGAGGGCTGGGAGCAGAGAAAAATTCAGTAGACCGCAAAGTCTCAGCATCTCCTTTCAGACAGCTGGTCCTGGAAAATTTCATTCAAAGACTGCAAATTGGAAGTCCCCACAATCGCTCTGTCGATTCTTGAGCAAAGGTGACTTTGGAAATTCGTGACAGCAGAGGAAGGTCTTGTTTTATTCACTCAACAGAAGTGAAATACAAGGGGAAGGGAGAAAGAACAGATCTGTGCGGAAAATGTCACTCGGGCTGTAACCTGAGCCTTAGCGAGCTGTGCCTTTTGGAGGGTTTGGTGACCCTCTGAAACTTCTTGCTCTCTGGCTGCTATTATTGTAGCCAATTTCCAGCTAAAATAAGTCTTTTGTCATCACCAGCCATGCAGCCTCTTGCTGAGAAGAAACAAAACTTGTGCGTGGCAGCAAGGGCGGCCAAGCTGAAGGTCAGAGTGCAGAGGCAGATTGCTGCATCCCCGGGGCTGGGGCTGGAGCTCACCCGTGGGACCAGCGATGCACCAACCAGGGAGTCTGCCCGTGACCTCTGGAGACAGACCTCAGGCGAGAAGCCTAAGAGAAAATATCCTAGTAAAATGCAAATGGGAGAAAAGAGGGTTTCCTCCTCCTCTTTAGGGTTATGCAGGTGGAATTGCTGGGTTTTTCTTGCTTTTTGGGACACGGCAGAAAGTGCAATCCCATGTGTCTGAAAAGAACAAGGAAAAGCTAACTTGAAAAAAATAGAAAATACTTCAAACTTCTGTGTTTGCCCAACTGTTCAAATGTTTTCTCCATGCCAGATCCTTGCCCTTACAAGACAAAAAAAGGAGGAAGGAAAAAAAAACCACCCAGCCCAAGGCATCACTTTGCTGAGTGCAACTTGTACACTGAGGGATATTATGTTGTTGTGCCACTATTGATCCTACTCTTTTGAGGCAAAAAACTCAAACCAAAAATCCCTTCCTCATCAGAGCAAAGGTACCACAACACAGAGCACCGGTGTGGGGAAAAATACTTTATTTATTTATAGGGCCTTTGAGCCCTATTGGGTCTTTACTCACGTGAGTAAGGTTATACATCTGTCTTAAGTTTTATGCTAAATTGTATTTTGATAATACTCCATTTCATTAGCAGTTAGTATGCAATATCTTTTTTAGGTCCTGATTACTCTGAATTTTTAAAGATTGGAGTGATTTAGACTTTCTTTCTCTTAAGATAGGTGAATATGAGCATTTGGAAAAAGGGGAAGGGAGATTTTTCCTGTTAGCTTTTCTGTTCCATCGTTTTTGCTGATGTTCAAATCAGCTTGGCACTTTGCAAATTCAAAGAGTGATCAAAAGATCCTGGCCCTTCTCTCAAAGAAAAAAACTGAGAATATGAAGAAATTAACCACATGCCCGTATATTTCTGCAGCAACAGTTAATTCGCAGTTTTGCTTGCAAAGAGTTCTCAAATGTGATTTATAAACATCACAGCACTGCATTGTGCTGTCTCAAGGCAAGCTACATTAATTGTTTTAATCTGATAGGTTCTTACAAATTCCAGGTTTGGGATGCAGGAAGAAACTTGAAAGTGAATACTTTCTTCTTTTTTTTTCTTTTTTTTTTTTTTAAATGCATAGTGGTTTGGAGTCTACTATAATGCAAAGTAAAGCGTTGTGTTACAAAGGCAGGGAGGATGGGACAGAAGGTTAAAGGGCATCCTGGAAACAAACAGCTGGACCAGTTTATTTAAACAGATACAAGGATGGGGAGCTGACCTCTGTTTGACTTCTAGTGGGAGGAGCGAGAATGTCATTTTATTACTTTGCCCAGAAGGAAAATGTTCTTGTGTCTGAATTCCCCCCAAAGACATCCAAACATTGAGCTGTTTGGCAGAATTGCTACTTATAGAAAATACTTACACGAATGCGTAGGAAGAAGATAACTGTTAAGTACCTATGTGTAAAATGTTCTTAAAGCAGATAGCCCAAATGATAGCATGGGGCAAACAGATGAGATTATGTTTTACCATAGGCACATCTTGTGGGTAATTACTGGTAAACTCTAGATATATAGTTTATTCTAGTATATTAGTATATAAACAATACTATATATAGTACAGCTTATTATTTTGAGACCCCCACCCCCCTCTTAAAAGTGCTTGTAGTTTGGAGGAGAAGGAAGAAAAAGTTGTGAAGTTGAGGTGGTTACATGCCTAATGTTGCTCAGCACTTATCTGGGGTAAAAGTTATTTTGGTGACCAGTCACTCTCACACTACTCCTTTCCTCCTGCCACACTACCAGGTCCTAGCAGTGGGGCAGAAGGATGGAGTAAACACAGCAAAAGCCTTACCAGACTCACAAAAAGAAATTGCTGAGGCACTAGGGTTTTGTGGTGTTGTTTTACTTCGAAGAGTTACTGTGAAAATTGCTTTCTGCAAATGCAAATTACAGATATTAAACAATTTTCTAATTGGTCATGGAGCTAAGGCAGCTAATGGGGAAAAAAAGCAGGGTTTTTTTTAATTGCTTATTTCACATGGTGTTTGTGCTACACCTGTGCTTATAATGAGAAAGGAGAATTAGTCTAACCTTCTGCTCACAAGATTCTAATTTTCATGGTTTGTACAAGATAATGATAAACTGATTTGCAACACTGTTTGCCGGAGTCGAGAGGGGGTGTTTATTGGAAATGTGTAGAAAAATTGATCCAATACTGTTGCTGACAAAACATGACCTAGTTCAGGTGTAAGGTTTCCAGACTGGCACCCGGGTTTGGTGCCTTTGAGCCCGTTTCCTCAACACAGGTTTGATAAAGACTCAACATCTTGATTAATTTTTGCAGGAGTTTGGGTAATGGGTGTCAGTGGGGAATGGGAGATAGGAGGAGTCTGAAGTCACTGTGCTGGTCTTTGATGAGGGCAAAAGAAACAGCATGGGGCAGTGGTTTGCTATTCTTCTTCCCTCTGGTGTAGGCGAATGGGTGGGCAGAGCTGATTCCCATGGAAAGATCCTGGTGGCTTTATCTCTGTGGTAGGAGAGCTCCTGCTAAGCCACCCCAAGCAGAGGCAATGAAAACAAGCGTCAAGTACTCCTTTGTGGACTTTTCTATCCCATTTTAAAAGTGTACTGTGGTTTAGCCCACACTCACACTTCTTCCTTTACTAGTAAATGGTGTGGCATACATATTTTTATTATTCTTTTTCTCTCTTACGAAGAGTGCAAAGTCTGGTTATGCAGCTTTGCCGTGACTAAGTCTCAATGGAGATTTTTTCCAAATGCATTTTAAGTAAACTTTCTGCTGAGTGAAACCTCAAGAGAGATTCTTCAAATGGTCGTCATTCAGACAGGTTCCCAGCCATGGTTTCCAGCCTCCTGATTTCATCACCATGGGGAGACCAGGGTACTTGTAATCTCTCTCCTTCTTCTGTTTTGTTCCAAATTATTTTGAATATTTCCAAATAAGCATTGCAGGACTAACTAAGGCGAAGAGCTACAGAAACACCAAGAGTGGGGCTGCAGATAGCTATTTTTAAAAATTACTCTACCTCCTTTTTTTTATTGTTTCCAAAGATGTTCTTTTCATTGTTTGGGGGGGAATTTTCAGTAGTCCAGTAATTACAGTTTAACAAGATGTTTGCTGTAAATGGTCAGGCCTAGCTGGAGAAAACAGGATTATAAATTCAATTACTGTAAAGCTATGACCTCGCCTTGACCCCCTCAGACTTTGCATAAAGAGAGGGAGGGGGGAGAAAGCCCACCAAGAAATGACTAGGAGGAATGCATGGCTCTGAAGTCCCCAGCAGTGTGACTTAGCGGTGATAAAAGTCCAGACGTTCCCTCATTTGATGGGGTTCTGCCATCACAGTTCATTATCTTAATAGTGGGCATTAAAAGGGAATTAGGTTTGCAAGAGGTAGGGGCAGGTTTTGATAAAGAAAAAAATTGGAAAAAGAAGTTAGAGGACATAAGGCAGAAATGACACTAATGAGGGGGGAGGTAGCAGATGCCCTCACGAGCATCTCACCAGCTTCACACGTTTTTGTTTTTTTGGTGCCCCATTCTGTATTGAGAAGAGCGTTGCTGGCATTGTTTCCTGAAAACTCAGCTAATTCCCCCATGAAAAGATGAAATGGAAGTGTCCGACTGTGCTAAAAAGCAGGCAAACATAAATCAGCTTGGAAACCCCAAGCTCGTGCTCTCAAAGGTCATCAGGGTTAGAGGTTTAGCAGTATTTGCATCCCCGTGCAGCCTGATGGAGAGCGCCACAGTAGGGCAAGAGGGCTTGGGGATGGGTGGAAGACATCCCTTCCCTAACCATTTGCTTTTCTCTGTTTTCTTGCAGGTTTATTAATGCTAGAAGAAGGATAGTTCAGCCCATGATAGACCAGTCCAATCGAGCAGGCAAGTCCCCAATAGTAGCTGTATTCAAGTCACACAGGCGAAAACAATCCTCAAGCCATTCACCAGGAGGTCCAGTACCTGGTAAATAAATGAGAAATGAATGCTGGGAGTGACAGACAATTAAAATACAACCAGCTTTCTTTCGTTATGACTGATCATTTTGGAAAAAAATACATTGAAAATTCAAAAAGGGAAACTAAAATGATCCACTCCGTGACTGGACTTTCTGTACATTATCCCAATTATTCTTGTATTTTTTCAGTAGTTGTTTGCAGTTTTCCTTCCCGGCTCTTTCTGCTCCTGTGACCACTCCCTGGTGCATGGCTTGGTGTGGAATTGCTGTAAACTTTATTACCTGTCAAAAGGGCAAAGGGGTCAGAATCACTTGTGGGACTCAGTAAAGTTCAAAGACATTCAGTGAGGTAGAGCTTTATGTGCTTTAATAACCCAAGCCAGCTTACTTCTGAAGCTGGTTTTTAATGTACAGTGAAAACCTCCAGTTCAGGTAGTGGTGCTTGTACAGGCTCCTTTTGTCCCTCGGCTCTTCTTTTGGGATTGCTGAGAATTTGCTGTTTACTTTGGGGGTATTTATTTATATTTTTTCAAAACACCTGAAGTTTTCACATGTTGGTTCTATTTGGGGTCTTAGCTCACAGCTCTCTGGGGGGTATTTACCATCAAGGATTATCATACCCTGTTACTCCCATTCGGTTTTGTTTTCTGAGTCTCACTGCCAAACTCCAAATCCATCGTTGTCCAAGATGCCTTTGGGCCACACTTCTTCTTCAAGTACATTTGATTATTTGTCATTAGGCGTAAATATCTGGCATGGATGTGTTCAGGTCCTGCCCTTTGAAGGCACAAGGGCGTAATTTAACACACTGAGATTTCAGTGTGACTATTCCAGCCATAAAATCCGGCTCCTATGCAGGTTTTTGCATTGACGTCAGCAGTGGCAGCAGCTGGAGCCGAGGCTCCTCATGTCTCAAGATTTCAGTTTGCTAACTTCATTTCCAAACTTGCAGAAGGAAATTAAGCCAAAACTAAGTATGCTTGTTAGGCCAGCCACTAAATATGCACAGTGGATGTTTTCCCCTCTTTTTAGAGCCAGCATTGATAGTCTGTGGGTGGGGGGGGTCGTGTCTTGATGCCATGAGAAGAGGTGACCCTATTGGCTATTGCTAAAAAGAAATGTTCTGCACCTTTCCAGTAAGTCAAGGAACACCCTACAACCCCGACGGGCAGCCAATGGGAGGTTTCGTGATGGACGGCCAGCAGCACATGGGCATCCGAGCGCCAGGTAAGCCCCCGGGACAGCATCGCCCACCTACGGGTGGCCTCGGTTGCGCCACCGCAGGTAAACACACCTCTGCCCTCTGCCGCCATCCCAGCTGCCTGCCTTGCCTCACCTGTCTTCTGCCTGCCTTCCACGCCACCGAGAGAAACCAGGCATCTCCTTGCTCGAGCTGTCCTGGACCCTCTGCTGTGCTATGTTTTGGAAAGGGGCTTTTGGCACTATCTGTTGACTTTGCTCATTTTCTGGCATCTTCTTGGATTTTTATCTCCCTCTAGGACCTATGAGTGGAATGGGCATGAATATGGGCATGGAGGGGCAGTGGCACTACATGTAACCTTCACCTAGGTAACCAATGGCAAAGCCAGGGGGAAGTAAGTACAAACGAGGTCTTTGTTCTCACTTTGTCCGAGGGATATTTGTCTTCTTGCATTTCCCTATGTTCTCCCTGCCCATAGCCTCATGCTTGTTCCTTCTTTTCCATCCATCCATCCTACACCTGGGCTCCTTTGGGTTTTCTCTCCCTCTGGTTCAGCTCCAGCTTTCCAAGCTCCCAAACCCCCCGCCCGCGTGCGCGCCGTACATTGACGCTGCCGTACATCGATGCCGCCATACATTGATGCTATTATCCATCCCCGAGCACATGACAAAACAAGGAGCAGCCAGGGAGGTGGGGGAGCCCGTCGTCTTGGCAACAGACTGATTTGCAAAATGTAAGCGGTCTGCAGCAGCGCAGGGAGAGGAAAGAGCATGTCCCCAAAGTGTCATAAATCTGTCTAACCGCAGTTGATGCATGAGTTACATTTCTCCCGCTAACCTGCAAGACACCAAAAAAGCCAAACAGAGACTTCTCATGGGGTAGGAAAAAAAAAACCAAGCAAAAACCGGCAGCTTCACTTAGTTGCATTTTGGAAAGCGATGGACGAAACTTTGATTTTTTTTTTTTTTTTTTCAAGTTTATTTCTCTTTGTCTGTCCGTCATAATGGGATTACGTGTGGCAAAGGAAAAAGAGAGAATACAAAATAGAGGTGTGCGCAGCAGGCTATGGAGCTTAGCCCAGGCTAATTGACTATATCCAAATTAAGTATGCCATCACTTGCAGTGTGACAAATGGATTTGACTTATTCAGTATACAAAAATAGAGATCATTAATGCAATCTTCAGTGGCAGACCTCGCAAAGAAAGCCTAGAAAAACTGTTGCAGTATTTTTTTCCCCTCTTGTCTTTTTCTAGGGGAAAATACATTATACAAATTTTGGTGGTTTTTTTTTTTTTTAAAGAGTAAAGTGATTTGAAACACCAAGACACGATACCATGTTTAAATGGTGCTTGATTCTGTTTCTCTTGCTCTCTTTCTGGAGTTAAAAGAGTTATTTCAGCATCTTTGCTGTGCCCCCAGCCTATATTAACATAGGGTTTGAAGTTACCCAGGGCAAGTGTATTTCGTAGTAGTGTTCTCTGAGCCCAAGTCAAAACTAAGTTTTAACAATTAGCTGTGAAAACATTCCTCTGAGCTTGGGAATGCAATAGCCTTATTACCTCATCATGAAAATTTCTAGCTTAGTTAATTTAAATATTGTTTCTTAGTTTCTGGGTCAATTAAATTTAAATGATGTATTTTATGCTTCGTGACCAATTAAATTAATAGGTTATTACAAAAAATATTATCATCTTTTTTGATTAAAGAGCTGTGAGTACAGTATATTTTATAAGCAATTTTCATTAGTTCAAAACTGTTCCTTTAGGCTAGATTAAGCAGCTATTCATTGCTAGAGCCTTGAGACCTGATTCCAAGGTGTTCGGCGCATTCACAGCGCGCTCTTACTTAGAACTAAAGCCAATTGAACCTACTTAGCAATAGCGTATGCCTTTCACCCTTGATGATTATGGAGCTTATAGCTCTCCGAAACAATACACCTGTCAGTTCCCATCAGCTACAGCAATCCAAGCAGAAGGCAGAGGCCCACAGAAAGCAGGAGGTTTTATTGTTTTAGGTCCAATTTTTTTCTGATTGTTCTCCCAAACCCACTGAAAGGTTTGACTGAGTTGTGCGTCTGATTTTTTGCAGAGGTGATCAGGGGGGTAAAGAAATAATTGATAACTGTTATTGATTATGTATATATTTTAATGTGCCTAAAAATATGAGTTTGATTTAGCAACCGTACTTAGTAATCCTATCAATTTCGGCTTCATATGAGGCCTTTGTTCAGTGATGTATGTCCCTGCTGTATTGCATCTATTTGAATGGCACGAATACTTGGGACAGATTCCAAGATATCAGGCTCAAGAGCTAAATAAATAGCTGTTGATAAACCTTGACACCTATTTAACCCATCGCTCCTCCCAAGTCCCTTGTTAGCTGCTACAGATTCTCCGCCTTGTATTCCCAGCATGCTTTTACAAGTGGGGAGACGAAGGCAGGTGGCTGGAGTAAGGCCATGGGGAATAGAGCCCACCTGAGAGCTCTCCGTGTGACGTTAGTCGTCTTCAGGCTGGCTCTGCCTCTGGCATGCTTCCAGATCAGAAACACCTCCTTTGCATACGTTCTAACCATAAAAGCAGAAAGCTGTTTTATCTCCAAAAACTCTGTATTTGGAAGGGGGAGGACGTTCCTGGGCTTTTTTTTGACCTGGGGGCCATTCCTGTTTCCGTCACTGTGAGTCCATACATAGACTCCCAATTCCACAGAGGCAATGGCGCTCGCAGGCCCGTGACTCCACATCCCGCCTCGGGCTGGAGCCCTGCCTCCCTGTGCCCGTGTGGAGCAGCTTCATGGCCCAATGTTGGCAGCCAGTCCCCACCACTCACCGCCACCTCTTTCTCTCCCTTTGCAGGGCTGCAAAGTATGCCAGGGGATTATGTGTCTCGGGGTAGTCCAATGGGTATGAATATGGGACAGCCAAGCTATACCCCGCCCCAGATGCCCCCCCATCCTGCTCAGCTGCGTCATGGCCCCCCCATGCATACCTACATTCCTGGACACCCTCACCACCCAGCGATGATGATGCATGGAGGACCACCCCACCCTGGAATGCCCATGTCAGCATCAAGCCCCACAATGCTTCATACCGGCGAGCCAGCAGTGAGCGGACAAGTGATGGACATTCATGCTCAGTAGCTTAAGGGAAATACACGTTGTCTGCAGCAATGGTAGATTTCAAACATTGTCTTTCTGCAATGACTATGGAGTTCTTGGCGTCAACTTTGGACCAAGGGACGTTCCAATTTTTCACAGGGACCCTGAAAAGCAGGAAAACACCAACTGAAGTCAACTTCTGGGGACACGCTAAATACCTATATAAGACATTAAGAGAACAAAGAGTGAAATATTGTAAAATGCTATTATACTGTTATCCATATTACGTTGTTTCTTATAGATTTTTTAAAAAAAATGTGAAATTTTTCCACACTATGTGTGTTGTTTCCATAGCTCTTCACTTCCTCCAGAAGCCTCCTTACATTAAAAAAGAAGCCTTACACTTATCCTGCAAATGACAGAAAGGGCTTATTTGCAGGATTTTTAGAGCATTAAAATAACTATGTCAGGCAGAAGAATCTTTCTTCTATCCTAGGATTTCAGCCATGCGCACTCTCTCTCTCTCCCCCCTCTCTCCTCCTCTGTCTGTCTTTCTTCCCTTTCTCTCCCTTTCTCCCCGTCTCTCTCCCTCTCTCTCTTTCTAGCCTGGGGCGTGAATTTGCATGTCTAATTCATTTACTCACCATATTTGAATTGGCCTGAACAGATGTAAATCGGGAAGGATGGGAAAAACTGCAGTCATCAACAATGATTAATCAGCTGTTGCAGGCAGTGTCTTAAGGAGACTGGTAGGAGGAAGCATGGAAACGGAAAGGCAGTGTATTTGAAGCCTAATTGTCACATCAGAGCATCCTTGTCCCCATGCAGCAACCACCACCTTGTACATCACTTCCTGTTTTATGCAGCTCAAAACATGGACTGAAGATTTATTTTTAATATGTTGACTTTCTTTCTGGGCAAGACATCGGTCATGTGTGCATTTTTTTTTCCATAGTCCCATCATGGAGCATTTATGTATACATTGTAAATAAATTTTGTGCAAAAAGGACTGGAAAAATGATCTGTATTATTGCAATTTTTTGTAAAAGTAGCAGTTTGGTATGAGTTGGCATGCATACAGATTTACTAAGTGGGATAAGCTAATTATACTTTTGTTGTGGTTAAACAAATGCTTGTTGATAGCCTTTTTCTATCAAGAAACCAAGGAGCTAATTATTATTAATAATCATTGCACACTGAGTCTTAGAGTTTCTGATTGAAACAGTTTGGATTGTATAATAACTCAAAGCCCAGTTGTAGTAGTTTGAGTGCAGTAATGAAATCTGAATCTAAAATAAAAACAAATTATTTTTTGTCATGGTGACTCCACTGCCTGCAAAATTTGTTTCCTGCCCCCATGCAGTATTTGTAGCCATTCTATCCCAGACTGAGAGCCGAGCAGCTACAAAATTCAGCTGGCTCTGGAGATGTTACCTATCATTTGCTATTTAAATATCAGCTTCATATTTAAAGAATGTAAAAGTAATGCTACGCTGCATAAAGAAACTTCTTGGAACTTGCACCATAAATTGTCAGGATGGGAACTGTTGCCTGTAAATAAATGTAATATCGTAGGGCATTATTGGACAGAAATTTGTAGTGTTACCCCCTCTCCCTCCCAAATTATAGTTCTAAAACACAGTTCTAATTATTGAGTTCCTTACTGGAACTGAGCATACTAAGGAAGGAGGAAAATAAAACTCAGAAAACATTGCCTGGGCAATGCATATCTGTAAGGGGATGAGGTGCTGCTGGACCTCTGTGAGCAAGGCCAGTGCAGACCCTCATTAACCAATTTCCTCACACATTTGTGCTTTCTGCACCACAGCCAGCGAGTGAAAGAGCCCCAACCAGCCTGCTCAGGCTGAGACCTCGTTTGCTTTAAGTCAAATCGCAGCTATAGAGGAAAAAATAGAGATTCCCGGGGCTAGGAAAATGACACAAATATCTTAATTAAGGCGAAATAATGCAAACCCCCCAGCCCCTCCCAAGCCAGCCAGCACCACCGGCGGGAGGTGTCCCGGCCATGTTTCAGGACAGACTCCCGGGCTGGGCAGGGGCAGGCAGGGGTGCAGGCAGAGGTGCAGGCAGGCAATGCAGACCTTCCTGAATTAAGCAAGCCACCAAAGGGGGTCCTCTCCCCCCCGGTTGGGACTTCCTCCCCATCTTTTTTTTTTTTTTAACTCTGAGTTTTCTTTCTTTTTCTTTTTTTTTTTCTCCTCCTTTCCCCCCGTTTTTTCAAAGGGCTGCTGCACTGCCAAGGAGGCTGAACATCCCGACTCATTCTTTGTGAGGCCAGAGTAATGACACTTTTCTGCCAAAACGTGAATGAACGGGGCTTGCTTTTTTGCCTTTTTTTTTAGGTTTTGTTTTGTTTCGTTTTGTTTGTTTTGTTTTTATGTGTTTGGGTTTTTTGGTTTTTTTTAAGGTTTCTTGAAAGACAAAAACAAACCGCCCTCTCACAGGCAAGGGCACACGCGTCCCTTCTCCTCGCAGCCGCAGCGAAGTGGGGCGCAGACCTTCCTCCATGGGACCTTTTTTTTTTTGGAGGGGGACACATTTCAAATTAAACCCACGATTACATCCCAAGACATTTAATCAGCTGTAATTATAACACATTCAAAATGAAGAATATGCCTTGACAGTATTTTTATTGTTATTGTTCATCGCACGATGTTAGACAGCTTCAGAGGCACAGGAAAGAGAAGTAAACGGGTTACAAATAGGGAATTATCCCTCGTTTAGCATTAAAATTCATTTAGATAAAATTGCCACAAACATTTAAATGGGGAGATTAGTTCCCCCTCACGCCTTATTGCACTCTCTCAATGGCTCCGTTAAGAACATTTTACACGTTGGAAATTCCGCCTTTTCGGGCCGCTCGCTGTTTCCTAGCTACCCTCCTTTCACCGCACCGGGGGGGGCCCGGAGGGGCCCGGG
>NW_008238439.1:976798-978136 GCF_000691975.1 Corvus brachyrhynchos
GGAGGAGGAAAGCCGTCTTCGACTGCCATCTCTCGGGGGCTTGGGAGAGTGACGCGGGGGGGGAATGCGGGGGCTCCGGGCCGCCCGAGGAGCGCCGCGGATGTTGCGCGCTGCCGGACTAAAGTTTGCACAGCCTTCGGCGATGCTCTGTTTCGTTGGTTTTGGTTTGGGTTTTTTTTTTTTATTGGCCCCGATTTCCCGCGTCCCCCTTTTCTTTTTGTGCCTCCCCCGGGCGCAGTGCCCCGTGGAGCCGGGTGCGTGGGGTGCCGCGCAAAGCGAGCGCAGCGCTTTCTCCCCCTCACCCCTTCACAGAGGCGGGAGAGGGGCCAGACCCCTCAGCGCGGTATTTGAGCGCACCGCTGCGCGGGGCCTGCCCTTCCTGTGGGCTGGGCACCCTTAACCCACGAGGGTTTTTTGGGGGGACAGCAAATTCCAGCCAAGCTGAGCGGGGCGGACCAAGTCCCGCTCCAGGCAGAGGGACTTCCGTGGGGGGTGCCTGCCCTGCCGGGTCGGCCGTGCCACCCGCAGCCACAGGTACTTTTTGGGCTCAGAAGCGGCACTTTTCGGCCGCGCGGTGAATATTTCCACCCCCGGCTCTGTTGCGCGAGAAGTTCCCGCTACTGGGGCGTCGCTCCACGCGTCCTGAACCTGCGTGGAAAATAGATCATTTATCCCCTCGCCTGACCTTGCTACGCCGCCCGTGATGATAACATATATATATATATTTATATTTATTTTATATTTATATTCATATATAAAACAAACGGACGTTTCCCGCGGGCCGGGAGGAGGCGGCTGGCCCCGGCCGCAGGGATGAGCGGTGCGTGGCGCTGCGCGGGGGCGATCGCGCCTGGGGTGGGAGCTCCCGGTGCCTCCTGGAGGTGGCTGCTCAGCTCCCGGGCCGGGCTGGTGCTTTGTGTGTGACAGCCAGCAAGCCTTCCCCGTCCCTTTAATACGTGTGGAAATACCCGCATGCCTGTGTGGCAGCTGCTTCCAAAGCCCCAACTAACTCTTTTGGAAGAGCAGGGCGAGAAGAGTGAAAGGCGAAAGAAAGACTGTTCATTTTTTTCCTTTGGTGCCATTTTGGATGTCATCTGTTACCTTGGTGACTGTGCTCAGCCCCCAAAGCCCCTGGATTGTTAGGGGGGGAAAAAAAAGCATGCTATTTCTGCACCGTCATTTATCACTGTCACCGCATAATGATTCCCCTCGCAGCTCCTTATTGATGTTTGTAATTGCATTATCTCATAAAGGGAGGGGGTGGCGGGCGGGGATGATCAATGGAGCCGCGCCGTGCATGCCGGGGTCAGGGGCTGCGGGAGGCGGCGGGGCCCCCCC
>NW_008238439.1:978611-980205 GCF_000691975.1 Corvus brachyrhynchos
CGCATTTAGTTGGTTTTTGAACCGGTTTCTTTTCGCCGAGCGCTCTATAGAGAGGGAAGCGCTGCTGCAAACCCCCAAACCGGAGCAGCCCACGGGGGATTTTCTGCCTCTCCCTTTTCTCCCTCGGCTCTATAAAATTACCAACGAAGTAAAGATTAACTCCCTTCTCCCCCTCCTCGCCGCGCAAAATGAACTCCATCCACTGAGCCCAAAAGTTTGAAGAATTATTTTCCAGCCATTTTCCCAGGGGACGAACCAGTGCACCCCATAACTCGGGACTTGGGGGTACCAAAGCCGAACCTGTGTGAGCCAGAACAGAGGGATGCTGATTTTGCCACAATCATCCTAGGCAGTCCCGGAGCCTCCCTTTCAGGCGCCGCGCTAAACCGAGGGGGGAGAGCAAATCCTCTTCTGCTTGTCCTTCACCGCATTGATCAGCTCTCTCCCCAGGTTTCCCCCTCTTCAATCTTCCCTTGGAAATTTTGCAACGCTTTAATTTGGAGGTAATACAGCCTAAGTGCTATTGTTCTTTTTCCATATATATATATATATATATTTAGGGAAAAGAAAAAAAAAAACCACACACACACACACACATACACACACATATTTTTTTTCCGTATTTCCTCCAGGAATGAGGGTTGGCGCTACCGTTAGCCTTGTAAAGAAACGCCGGTTGTCTGCTTTGACGTAAACATTCATGATTCCAAATAAACTTCATAAGGATTTCAATTGGAAAGTGAAGCGGTCGGCACTGTGAAGACATTGTACTTGAAATTTCAAATGTGAACTAATCCAACTTAGCTATTTTCTCACTTTTTCTGGTCTGATAGTTTGCAATCTGGAGATCCATACTTTAAAAAAAAAATATTTAGTGCCATAGCCCACGGTTAAAATAGTGAAAAATTAGTCTCGTTTCAGAAATTATTTATTTATAGAACGAACATGATTAAAACATAAAAAACACACAAACTGCAGCTGCAACAAAAAAACCCCACCGTGATTTACGATTATTAAATCTTTGATTGCCATGTTAATGTTTCTTTTTCTACCTTTCATTTGCATTTTAATCTATCGAATCTTTACAATTTTGCTGCCTCCTACTCGAATGATTGATTACACATCTGAAAGAGGGAAAAAAAATCCTAAGCTTTCTAGGCGAGCTTCTATTTTTCCTCCCCCCTTCCCTTTGCTGGTTTGCTTTCTGAAACCTTCCTCAACAATGTTAATGCAAGCAGGACAAATTAATTATGCTCTTTTAAATGTCAAAGGTATAAATAAAAATGCTTCCACCCCCCCTTTTCCTCTCCTTTGCTCCTGCCCCAAATGGGAATATTTTTCCAAGCCGCTTGTTTTAAAAGCAAGAAGGAATCACCCTGGTAAAATACAATTAAAAAAATACGTGCAGCATCCTGACTGTAAATAAATATTATTGCGTGGACATTTACCTATGGAATAGGGGGGAAAAAAGAACCAGAGAGGCAGCGGGAGTCAGGGAGCGGTGATGAAAGCTCTCTGGCTCAGCGGCAGTGCTTTCCTTCTCTGCTGAGCCTTTGCTTTGGGGCTGTTCCCCGGCCCCCGGCCCCCCCTCTCC
>NW_008238439.1:980215-981236 GCF_000691975.1 Corvus brachyrhynchos
CACGCAAGAAAAGGGGGTGGTCAAGGTGCAGCCCCCGACAAGAAAGGAGCATGCCCGTGGGTTCTGCCTTGCCTCTACGCCGTGGGCCGGGGTAGGGGGTAGAAAGACTGGGGTGGCAATGTAGGAGCGTGATGATCCCAAAGGCGGGTCCCACCTGCTGGGAGTGGGCGCCACGGGGCAGGGGGTGCTCAGGCGGGATAGCCCATGGGGGACACCTACCTGGGGGCTGCCCACGGGGAAGACCCACTCGGGGAATGTCCACAGGTGGACACTGAGCTGGGGGATGCCCATAAAGGAACCACCGTCCCGGGGATATCCCCCCGAGGGGATGCCCACGGAGGGACACCCAGCCAGGGGATGCCCACGCTAGACGGGGCCCCCCGAGAATGCCCGCGCGGCGCACGGGGCTGAAGGCAGCCCGCGGGCAGGAATGGTACCTGCGGGGGCCGACAGGCGCCTCTTCGGGGAGGAATCATCAGGAAAAAGGGAAAAGAGAGGGCAGGGCGGGGGCGGGGCGGAGGCAGCGGCGCGGAGGCTCCGCACCTGCGGGCCGGGAGCGACCCGCGCGGGTCGGGCAGACAGGGAAGATTTAGAGGTGAAGAGACGGCAGATTGTTAAGAAAGTAATAGTAAGGTGTCCCATATACTACAGTTTTATTGTGGGGTAGTAACTACTAGATTTATTTATTGCCGAGGCAATATAATAAAGATAATGACCGCAAACTCAAGATAAATGCTTACGCCCATAGCTGGTCAATTCTTTTTTATTTAAGAGAGTGATCTGGAGAGGTGAAAGTCATCTTCTCCCGACCACAAATATCAGTCTTGGTTTCCACCAGGTTATAAACATGACATGCAAATAATGGAGCTGCTGCCGGGCGCGGAGAATTTGGGGTCGGGGGATAGGGAGGTGCCCCCTCCCTTGGCATTCCCCCTCTCCGAAGCGCCCGCAGAGGAGACCACCGAGATGAAACAACTGGGGAATGAGCCTCCCCACAGGGAAAGCGGGGGGGGGGGGGGGA
>NW_008238439.1:981312-987558 GCF_000691975.1 Corvus brachyrhynchos
GCGGCCCCGGGCCCCCCCCCCCCCCCGCCCCCCCCGCGCCCCTGCCCAGGGCGATCGTGTGTCAGCCCCACAATGGGCACTTCTACTCCCGGGCGCTTTGATCCTTGCACGGCCGGGAAAAAAGCCACCTGACAGCGATCTGCGACGGGCGGGAGAGAGGAAAAGAGAGAGAAAGAAGGGAAAAAAGAAAAGAAAAAAAAAAAAAAAGGAGGAAGAGTTGAGCCGTAGAATTTCGTGGTTTGTGCGCAGGGTAAAATTATAAGGTTGAAAAGTGCGAACAATCCTCCTCAATCTTTTACAACATCAGCGCTGCTCTCAGCCTTAACCAGAACCTCCCTTTCTAGCCGAACGTGAGTTATCATTTCCCCAGCCTCCTGCCTTCGCTGTCCCTGCAGGACGGGCAGCTCCCGCCTCCTCCAGCCGCGGCCGAGCGCATCTCCCTGCGCCGCGCGGGCCGCTGCGCGCCGCGCAAGCAGCCGCTTAAGCAGCGGGCAGCGCCGCGCGTTCTCCTCCCAGCACGGCAACTCGTCTGTCGCACTTCAAAGGGTGATAACCTAATTGCTTCCAGAGTTTAGAAGTAATTAAGCTATATTTAAAGGAACTTAAATAAAACCGGTTTGCCGCACATTGGCTCCCCTTTTCCTTCAGAAGGTAAATTGAAGTCCCGTTTCTGGAAAAACTGCATTAAAAATCTTGCATGTATATAACGTATGTGAAAAATGTAAACAGATTTCGTTTTTGAAAGGTATGGGTAAAGTGGTGGTAATTATGTATAATTAATGCTGAAGGGAAAATGAACGCATAATAGGTTCCAAAGATTAAACCATCTGTAACTATCAGGAGAACTTTTAAAGTTTTTCTTTTTTCTTTTCTTCTCCTTTTTTTTTTCTTTGTAAAAAATACATCTATTTCCTTTCACTAAGGATTTTTATATGTTAAAATTCAAGTTAATGTTTTCATCTCTGAAGTATTCTGATTTGAGAAACAAATCCCTAAAAGGTTTCAGCAATTCTCAATCTACAACTTTGAAGATCATCCAACATAAAAATAAATTGAATGGTAATTTTAACCATTATTAATGTTTGTGGCACTTAATTTAGTTAGGTGCTGGCTTTCCATTTTTGATTACACCATAAGGAAGTTATTTTGCTAAGAAATATTAAGATAAAGTATAGGCATTCCCACACATTCTTTATATTTTTTCTGGCATGTATTTATTATAGTCTACTCAATGTATTTTAATATCTAGGTAATGCATAATCACCGGAGCAAATTTTTTTTGCCCAGCAACATGTTTGCAAGGGTAGAACCAGACTGTGACGACGTAGGTCCTGCACATCCGTACATGACATTCAACACAAGCGACTATAAATTTAAATACATTTTTCTTGCTATGTCAGATCAGCTTCACAGAAGTAAACCCAGTCAATGCCTTTAACATTTGCAAAGGTAGGAATGGATCTAGCTTTAGCAACGCTACTAGATGTTGAGACGCTGTGTGAGCTGTAACTTCTGTCAGCGACTGTGCTTTTTCGGTAACAGTAATTCTTAAGGTGTGAAGGTAGAGTTGTTAAACCTCGTGTCTGAACAGACTAGTTGCCTGAGTGCTGGTTTGCAGAACTGGTGGCTAGAGAAAATAAATGCATTTGTGCAGAAAGAACAATTATAATTAGCAGGAACTGAAGTTTAAACGGCTGTGTTAACTTTAGCATCCACTTGAGAGATTGAAATTAATCTGCTCCTTTCAGTCCAGATTCAGGTCTGGTTCTGCTGCTGTTCTGACTCTTTGGGTATGTGGGGGAGGTTTTCTCCTCTGAGAGGGAGAGCTAGATACCTCCTGTGGGGAATTCACCAGCTGGCAGTTCAAGACAAGGTTTAGGTTGTCACTCCCACTCCCCAATTATTGTGTCTAGCTTGGAAAAGTAAATTTTTAAGCAACAGTGCTGCTCTTTGATATCTGCCATACTGCAGAGGTTTATATACAGCTTAACCTTTCAAATTAATTCCTAGACTCACTCTTTAATGCAGAGGCCAAGCAGCTGAGTCTTAGCTTGGCATTTCTGGCAAACCCAGCTGGAGATGCTGAATACTCTGGAGCAATAAAGGGGTTTGATCTTCAGGGGATAATCTACTTTAACCCCATGAGCAGTTTTTGTGCTCCTCGCTCCTCAGCCTACCTGGAGGAGGATGAGCTGCCAGAGGATCCCAGCCCAGTGACTCACCCAATAACTTTTCCTGAACAACATCCATGTTGTGCAGACATCAAAGTGAATGCTTGGGCAAATGTACATATGGGAAGGGTGTGGAGGAGAACAAGGCTCAGATGGGGATTGCAGCCTCAGGAGCTTACTTTTTGGGGATGAAAGTAGTTGTAAGGCCCAATGTGAGTCAAGTACTCAGAGAAGCTATAGAGTCTTTCAGAGCTATAAAATTGGTTTGCTACTGAAGTGCTCAGCTATTTGCTGATGACAGCACAAGGGCAGTGTGTGCAGGCAGGTGCAACAATCCCTGGCATTGACCAGCATCTAACAATGGTGGATTAAGTCAGCTCCTATCGGGTCCTGATAACTCATGCAACACCAGAAATATAAACTTCAGCCAAAGACTTTTTCCCAAGCCTGGGAAATCCCCTGCAAGACCTCCTGAGTTCAAAAAAGCCCCTTTCCCCCCTACTGGTGTCCTGGATAGAGATAAAGGATGAAAACCCCACAGTTTGTCACTGTCTTTACCAGAGTAAATTAACGGCATACTTCCCTTTTCAATGCCTTTTGATGTGCTAATCATCACTCAGTCTGACGTTGCCACCTTACTCTTGGAGGGTACCTAATGTGTCCAAGCACAAGTTGAACAGCAAATCAATGGGATTTCAGCTTCCAAGGATACCTGGGGTGATGCAGAGTCAGGGGTGGGTGATACTGCCTAATGGGATGGCAAACTGGCTTAGGGTGCCTCAGTTTGTCCCTTGATGGGAGGTGCTTTGTAGTTATCTTTCTTATCACTGACTTGTTGAAGTGAATTTCTGCCCATGGTTTGAGTTGATACCACTGACTGCTGTGAGCATCAAAATGGTGATGAAAAAGCAGGCCTGGCTTCTCCCTAAAATGTTACTCTCTCAGTCCCTGTGAGTGGGATTTCCACCTCCGTTCCCAGCTGCTACCCACAGAGGTTTTATTGGAAGCTAGCCCAGCAGAGCTCTCACACAGCCTTGTGTCCTAGCATGGGAGTAAGCCATACTCAATCCAGAGTGCAGCAGAAACTGAAACTACCACCTAAATTTTTTCCTCTGGCTGGATTGCTCTTTTCTTTTATTCCCCCCCCCCTTTTTTTTTTTTCCCCCCCCCCCCTTTTCTTTCTTTCCCTGTCTTAAAATCCCTTTGCCCAGAGCAGAATTAACAGCAGGCCTTGTTAACGAAAGGATCAGCAACGTCTTCTCTGATGGCATTAAAACCTCCTACCTGGCAAATTAGTCCTCCCGCTACCTCCTTCTCTTCTTACAAAACGTTTTCTTTATTGGAACTTGTTAGCAGTTTGTTACTTGCACAGTAATTACTCGGCAGTAATTAGAGAGATGTTAAAGAGGCCGAGTCCAGATTTGGACCCAGATTTAGCTTTCTGTTGAGTTTGAGGAGTTGTCTGGCTACTGAATGGGAGCCAGGACTTGCATTTCAATAGGATATTGTGGGATTTTTGCCAAAATCTGACCAGCTCTTCCCCTGAATCAATGTCCACACTATATCAGAATAGGGTATGAGTCCAAACTGAGAGGCAAGGGGTCTGCTTCATTTAGCATCTGTCCTTGCATCTCTGTTGAACCTGGCAGCCACGGTTTGAGAGCAGATCGCCCTGTCCTTTGAGGCCGCCGTGCTCATTGAGCAGAGGGCATCACCCTGGAGGACAAAAAGGATCTCCTCTGCTGTCCAGCTCAGGCAGCTGCTGGTGAGGGTCTTTAGCTCAGCTTTGGGATCATGGATACTAGGAGTGACCAAAATGTGCAGTTCAGGTTTATGATAGGAGAATGCTCTTTTTCTATTATTGCTGTATATCTCCTACTGGATATATTGGATATACTGCCCTGGGACAGAGCTACGGTGCTTTTTACCAAATTTCTCTGCCAAGCACAGCCATGTGGCTGGTGTCGACAGCATAGGTACAGGAGCCACCAAGCACTGAGGCTGCTGAGCTGGAGGGTGTTCAGCAAGGAGCGTATTGTTTACACCAGGAAACAGCAGATAGCAAGGACTTATTTTGGAGCAGTGGAAAGTCCCTTGAGACCCACAGAGGTGCCAGCTTGAGGCCCTGTGACACGGTCTTTGCACAATTGTCTGAACAAGTTGCTGAATGTGGTAGGAACAGTTGAGGTGAAGATCTTTGTCCTGGGGAGGAAGAAGGAGCCCTTTTAACCTCTCAATTCCCAAGCCTGGCAGGGATAGCAGTACTGTGGCTCCCCCCCCCCCCTCCCTCCAGCTTCCTTCCCCCCGCCCCAGCCACAAGCCCCGGGGCCTGGGCTGGAAGGACATCTTATCTTGTTTATGTAACGTGAGTGCTGAAGGGTTGGTTCTTTCTTTGGCAAAATGTTCTCACGCTGGGGGCTCACCTCCTTTGCCAGAGATGGAGTGGCTACAGCCTGGGCTGGTCTCGTTTTGGGGTGGTGGGGAAAACTGGAACAGAATAAAGCAGGAAATTGCAGCTCTTGGACACTGGGCTGTTACTGGAAAGCATGGATTTGGGTGCTGGGACAGGTCAGCATTTCTCTTGGGAGAGGCACCCCTGTTTTTCCCAGCGTGAGGGCTAGGAAACTCTTGCAGTGAAGAAACTGAGAGTGAGAAATAACTGCATTTTATTTTATTTTATTTTATTTTATTTTATTTTATTTTATTTTATTTTATTTTATTTTATTTTATTTTATTTTATTTTATTTTATTTTATTTTACTTTTTAGCAGGTCTTTCTTTGCACCCAAACAAGGAGACATGTAGTCATGTAGACTTTCTGTTATTAGAGCAGAGCAAGGTCCCTGGGCCTCATCATCAGCCAAGTGATGCATCTGCTCACCTCTGACCGAAGAGAACCAGGCACAGCCCCAGCAGTGCCATAAAACCACCTCCTCAGGGGTGTGGGCTGCAGCCTGGCAGCCCCTGAGCCTGGTCTGCTTCAAGTGGACTTTTTATGGCCTTACATAACTGCAGTCTATCCCACCTGCCTCCTTACTCTCAGTCATGAGAGTAAGGTAGGCAAATAGTGAGGCTGGTAATCGATGATTTTTAATACATTTCTTGATTTAAATCACCGTGGCTTCTTCTTTATAAAGTTTCAAACACTTGACTAAGGCACAGTGTAAATTTCATATATATGAGTACATATATATAAATATATTTATATATTTTAGGCTATACAACAATGGGAGTTCTCATTATGCATCTACATATCTGCTCCATTTTAGAGGCCTCCAAAGCTGTTCAAGTCCATGCTGCTAAGCAGTGTTATATTTTGAACAGGGGAAGTTCAAGCTTTTAGCAAACAGATGCTGAGGGGCTGTTGCTTGAGGAGTTTGTCATTCTTTGGGAGCATTTAACATTAAATACTATTTAGTTGCTATAATTAGAAAACCCTTTCAACAACAATGGCAACAACAACTGTAATTAATAACAACCACAACAACAACAACAACAACAATACAATCCCGTCTTTCTACTTCTTTAAACTATCTTTATGAACTGAGTTTCATGCTGGCATTAGGCAAATGTTATTCAGTGTCATTAAGCAATAGTTTTCTCCCCTGAAAAACTGGGAATACTGAAATACAGAGCAGGTGAGTTGAGTTTACCAGGGAAAGACTCTGACACTGCTCTTCATATTCTCTTGGTGGAGAAGCCCTTGACTTAGCTCAAGTCCCAGTTTCAGATGCAATGGATGTGTAGCCTTAAGTCTTTCCATGTGCACACCCAGGTTGTAACACCATGCTTCAAATTGTGTCTTGAGGAATTCTTTTTAGTCCAGAGCAAAGAGGAAGTTGGTGAAAGATTTCCTTTCTAAAACAGGTTGACCTCACAAGTGTATGGGAGGATGAACTGTGCAATTCAGGGTACAGAAATCTCTGATTTATTAAAGCTCTCCAAGGCCTACAGTCCTTAAATAAAAGGGGATTCAATCAAGACTGCACTTTCTGCAGCTAAAAATTGGGAAATTTGTATGTTGATTGCCACCCAGGGCCTATGGATGGCTGTTTATTGCTGTTCAGAGACAAATT
>NW_008238439.1:987588-989842 GCF_000691975.1 Corvus brachyrhynchos
CTGCAGGAAAATTGAAGCTGTCCCCTGAAATAAAGGGGTAATCTTCAATTACCCCCAGTGCAGAGGAGAGCTGAACTTGTTTTGTTCTATTGCCTCATAGTCACGGTGGATGCATGATAGTTACGTGCAAGTACAAATGGCACATACTTCCAATAACACACAAGACATCCTTTCCTAAAATTACTTTCTTAGTACTTATCTTCCCTCTCTTTCTCATCCTTCTCTGCTCTGTTGGGCTTGGTTATGGAAGTTTCTCTACTGGGGGTGTAAAAACCCACACAAAATGATGGGATGTGTAAGAAACAACTTGTAACTGAAAATATCACTCTCTTACAGCACACATAATCAAAGAGGGTTGGTAAACTCCACAGTTAGATGAAATAAGGCCTTTTAAGGAGTTGAATGGAGCTGTTTGTTTTCCCTCTTGTAGCCCTGTTCCTCCAAGGCATGCTGTCATGCTCACTGGACCTGAGTTTTATAGGTTGGACTGGAGTCTTTGACAAAACTGAATTTACTTTAAATGACTGAAATTAGATACTTATAATCCAAAGTAACAGCCTAGGGGCTCTCTTGTGTATTATCCTTCACTCTCAGCCCTCTGCTTTGTAGTGTCAATGGAATAATTTGTTAAGAAAGTAGAAATATAAGCAATAATTCTGAAACTGAGAAGGAGCCCAGACTAGCCTTTATTTTGCCAATACTTGTTATCTTCTAACCTAATATGACAGTGCCTGTCCTGTGGGTAGCCCCTTCAGAACTTGGTTTTGTCAAATTTCTCCTTTTGAAATTATGATTCAAGTAGTATTTTTTTCTTTGCCCTACTTATGCGACAACACCACTTTTCTTCTCTCCCAATGAGACAAGATATCCATGGCACAGATGGGCATTCAGATCAGAGAAAAGAAGACAGATTTCTTCCTACTCGTGGTGACTACTTGGATGACTACTTTCCAACCAACTTTCCAAGAAAATTGAGGTATTAATGTGTCCCATCAGTGCTCAACAATCTTTCCCATCAATCTCATCACAGGCCACACTCTTCCAGATCTCTGTGTTGAATATTTCAAGTGGTTTAAATTGGAGAGATTTTCTTGACATCAGAGACAGATTATACTAACTCGGGATGTGGCTCTTTGTAATTTTAGTTTGGCAAGGTGAATAGGCTCCAAATCACCCAAAATTTCATTCTGTTGTTTGTAGCATGAGTATGTCTACAGATGAGAAAGAGTTCATGATGTTTTTCCCTATATACCTGCATGCATGCACACACAGAGACTAAACTAATCAATAAATGTGTTGGGTTGAACTGATGAAGTAAAAACTGGTAAGGAAAATCTTTAAATACATGGAAAATATTTGGAATGGCTTTCTAACTGGGCTGTTCTACTACTTACACTTACTTGGAGCACTTACTTTGGTGACAGTGAACACCCTGCAACTGTTTTCCATTGATTGAAGGTATAAAGTCCCACTAAGGTGCTCACAAGAGACACCAATGCTGCTGCTGCTGGTTCAACAGAAACCTCTGAACTTTTTGCCATGATTGGGTTTTGATGGATTTAGACTACTTGACAACAATTCTCTGTTATCTTACATTTGAGTGATCCAGATCTATTTATCTAATTTCCTCATGTAGTGCTACCGGAAGCCCTACCTGAGTTTCTCTCTGTTTCTCTACAGCATTTAAGGAATTTCATGAGGGTTATTATTAACAGATTACCCAAGAGTGACTTTCTCATAAGGGCAAAGAAATATCCTTATGCTGGTTTACACACAGGCTGTGCTCCAGCCTGTAATCCAGGCTACACACTTCACACTGATAAACAAATGGATTTGCTACAGGATGTAGAAACAAGGAGCTGTACAGTTTGAAAAGGAAGTGCTGCCTTGAAACTTTTTTTTAGGGTGTTGTTTGGCCTGATGGTGTCTTGGCATGTGATTGAATTGCAGCTTTCCTACCAGTTTTATAAGAGTAATGGTCTTTGACTTATGAAACTGTGCTTTAGGCATGTAAAGAAGTTGTAAAAGTTTTTTGACGTGATAGACCTGAGCCAATCAGATGTCTCTTTAGTACCTACACCCTTTGCACTGTAAACTACTTTTGTGAAGGGAAAGACCAACACATTAGTGTATTGTACATGGTGGGATTTAGGCATGCCTTACTGTTAATTGGAGGGTATCACATAAGGGCTCTCATATCACTAATAGAGCAGACCCCTCAGTCACAAAATAGGCCAGTTGAAAAGCCTCTTTC
>NW_008238439.1:989908-1028704 GCF_000691975.1 Corvus brachyrhynchos
TCTTTCCCTTTGTGCTGGCTCTTGAGAAGCTCTGTAAAATATAAAAACCTGGGGCTGTCAGGCTCATGCACTGACACTGAGGTGGGATGGGGCCGGGGGATGGTGGATGTGGCTGGAGATGTACATTACCAATATGTTGGAGGAAGAACAGGGAAAAAAGATAAGTCCTGGTGGAATCCATCCTTTGCCTTTGTCAGATAACTTCCCTAGTCAGAAAGCAAGCACTGTCTCTGCATCCCATCAATGCTGAGGCACAGCTGCCTTTCCTCTGGCCTTGCTGCCTCCCAGGGAGCGGAGCAAGGGAAGTGTCACACATGACTCTCCTTCCCACTCCTCATCCCATGCCTTCCTGCACAGCACATTGCAGCACCATTCACAGCCTCCCCAAAGGTAAGGAGGTACAAACATGTCACCGCCCCAGCTGCAGAAATGGGGCAGCTTCTCTTAAGGTGCATGGCTGTGTTTTGTGGTAATGGCTGGACACCCAGGGGCTGTGCTCTTTCATTCTTTGTTTGCCTGAAAAAAGGGCTCTGTAGACTACAATGGGAATGCAAGTTTATTTACCTGCCCTTCCTGACATAGCTCAAATGTTAAGAAACTTCCTTCAAGTCCAGTGTTAAAACTTACCTATTTGTTAAAACACAGTTCTGTAGGACAAATTTAGCATTTAGGAGCCATGATATGGATCATATGGAAGGCTGGTAAAAAAATTAATTAATGAATGGATTACAGTGACCTATAAATGTCATTGTTTCATCTCAAAGATATATTGGTACTGTAATTTTTACTTAACTCTTTCAAAGGACCACATGTGAGCACCACTGAATGGATACGGAAATTATTTATACAGCATGTTAAGGGGACATTAAAGCATTTCATAGCATGTGGTAGGGCCTCTCAGTGAGGAGAAAGGCACAGATCAGCTATCCAGCTGTGGTGTACTGCTTTGGCTGTGCCAAAGCCACCAGATGATGTAGCTTTCCTGCCTGCTTGTCTCTAAAGGAAATGCGAGCCTCATTCCTGAGGAAGGGGCTGGATGCATGGTCCAAGGTGGGGGATCCTCACCTTTAGATACACAGAGGAGACAAGGCCAGCTTTCTTACTGCCTGTTTTATTCCCTGTCTGTATTTTCTACCCCAGGGTTACTTTGCCCCATGTCAGGTGGCACCAGCCTTTGTACAGCTGCTTTGTAGAGGAAATGCAGCATCCCTCAGAGATCAATGACTCGTGGCTGCTGCCAGCTTCAGTGATTGTAGTGGTTAGGAAATGCTTTGTAGCTGTGACTTCTCCGCAAAATAATAATAGTAGTAAAAAAATTTAAAAAAAGACAAGCATCCATCCTGTATGGGCTCCAGCTCCACAGGGGGTGGCCAGATCCACCGCCCTCCTGCTGGGCTTCTTCCAGCTTGAGGTACTTCCAGCTTGGCCTTACAACCCTGGTTCACGTCTTGGCAGTAAAGACTGGCTAAGAGCAGGTTATATACTATATACATATGCATATATATAAATCATATATATAATTTATATATATAGATCTACACACATGAAAATGATATAAAAACTATAGATGCAAATTTGATATGTATGTTAAAAGTACGTACACAATATATGCAATATGTATATATGCAGAATAAAAAAATCTGTTTATTTATGGTTATTTAAATAAGAAGGCCAAAGTGGATCAGAACCCTATTGGGATGTAGGTACATATGCTCCTCTTGTTACAGAAAATAATGACCATGGACTATGGCAGCAGCCCAGAGAAGCCTTCTGGTGACATCATAAACTAGCTGAGCTTTGCCCTCTGGGTTTATGATGATGTCATCAGAACACCTCAACAGAGAGTACCTTTAGCCTCACAAGTCAGATGTGGCCATCATTTATTTGATAATCTATATGCTGGGTGACACTGCTAATGGTTTTGTAGGCTGAATCCAGAGCAGTGTGAGCAGTCCAGCCCGTCTCTACCTCCACTGGAGCCTTGGCAGGGGCTGGAAAGCACTGCCTTTATTTTTGGTACAAACCTGAGTGTGAGTTTGATTAATAGTTTGGGCCAAATGTCTAACTGGCTTAGGAGTTGTTTTTTGGAGAAAAGTAGAGTGATTTTTGATGATAATGAAATATTGGTGGCCTGAGTGGTACACACAGAATGGACAGGTGTGCTCACGGTCCAGTTTCTGTCCTGACCCTAAATGCTAGCAAGGTCTTAAAACCCAAGTGTAAATTCAGGTGCCTAAAAATTACCTCCCAAAATACATCAGCAAGGCTATGGAGCCCACAGTGTCTTTTGAAATCTTTCCTATGGCTCTGTTGGACCGTGGGAGACCAATCACATCAGACTTTTGGAAAATCATATGCAATGCGTATTCCAGCCAGCCCAAGCCAAAGTTAAACTGCATGCTCAGCATAGAGATGATCATGACAACAGTTAGAGGAAAGAAACTTGCATAATATTCACCAGTGAGGTTGGGTAACATGTTCAGTAGGATAAAAAAACCCCAAAAAAACAAACAGCAAAAATGACTCCCAAAAAAATCCGGCAGGAGAGAGTTTACATTCGATTTTAAGTATATTTAACATTGTGATTTTCTTCTTCTGGATTTACATGCTGGAGATGTCAATGCAACAACTTGTAAGTATCCTTTGGCTGGCACCTTTGTTTTTAAAATGATGTGGTCTGATTGATTTTTGGTGGAGATTGCAAAAATGATAAACAAGGCAGGGACACACAGAGAGATCGGACTCTCCTGGTGTTAGGAAAACTTGGAGTCGGCACAGAGATTTCAAAGCAGAGAAAGTTTTGGGTTATTTACATATTTGCATAGCAAAAATAAAAAATTAAATTTAAAACCAGAAAGTTACAAAATAATAATCATAATTAATAAAATTATGTATAGGTCCCTGGGAGTCATAGGTACCTCTCTCCAATTCCTATGTATTAGTAGGGTATAAAAAGGTATTGGTTTCCAAAGTAACCATAGCAACATGTTTTCATGAGTTCCCGTTGAGAAGCCAAAAACCTTTGTGAGCAATAAATCAACCTGTTTATATCTCTGAACTTAAATCTTTTATTGGTTACTGATTAACTTAACTGTGCTGCCTGACAAATCTTCATAATAAATAAGCCAACCAGCAAGACCTCAAAAAAATCAGGCTAACTATGTTTAAAGGACTATCCCTGAAACAAGCTCTACATTACAATGAATTTGGCAGTCAGCATGTGGTCATGTGCATGTTTCAACATGGATCTAAACCCCAGAAATCACAAGATATAGAGTTATAAAAAGACATCCCTATGCAACTACTTTAAATAAATATATGCCTTGATATTTACCAGCAGTGTTGCTATGGGCAAAATAATTAGTAACTACTAAGTAATGTAGTCCTTCTGAAAGAATATAGTGGGAAAATATCTGTTGACTGTCAGTGATACTCTTACCTCTGCTAAAGATGATGAGAAAACAGCAGAAAGGTAAATTGTGGGATTTCAGACATTCACTCTGTGTGCATCCTGTAGATTGTGTAAATGGGAATCCTACATCCTCCTCGTGTATAAATGCATATATTTCCTAAGGTCAGGTTGTTGCTGGGAGGCTATTCTTTTTTTCTCTGTTTTTTTGTTCAGGGCTTATGTGAGATTTTGGCTTCCACAGTAAGTCTCCATTTAAATTAATTAATCTGTTGACAGTTAAATTGTACTAAGTAGCTTCGATATAAAAAATGATTCCCAGATTCTTTTCCATGCAACTTAAAAAAAAAAGAAAAAAAAGAAGAAAGAATCTGAGGAACTTTGTTCTAAACATCTGCCTGGGCAGATGTCAAAATGCAGAGTGTTACTGCATTATACTGTGTGACTATATGACACCGTGTTATTACTCTTGGCTTAAATATTCACAATGGATTTTATGATCTATTTAAAAGCAACCTTTGATGGGAGTGTAAACTCCTATCTTTTGTCATACAATAAGCACCTTCGTGGAACTAGTTCTGGAGTAAATATTGAAAAATAACACAATATTTTCTACTTCTTATTCACAGTACATGAATATTTATACAGAGGGAATTACAGGTATGTGTCAGTGGAAAAGATTTGGCAGATTTTCTTTGAAAATGAGTTTTGGTGAATAAACTCCTTTTGAAGTAAGATTGTTTTGTTCCGAATTGCTCTGGATAGAATCATAAACTTAGAGCTGTACTTTATCCAGCTGATTATAATCTAGTAAAATAATCTGCATTTCTTCAAGAAATGAGAGAGAGACAGTGTCAAGGACATTACAAATCCAACAGTAATTTAGGGAACTGAGCTAGAACAAGACAATGCTTATAATGCTAATATTCCAGAAACATGTTTAATTTTTGTTTCCAGATTGCATATATTAACTCATTTTATTAACCTGTCTATAGCCTTGATTCAATAAACCATTCCTATTCAGTAGAGCTCTAAAGCATATGTTTGCCTTTAAACACATGCTTAAATCCCATTGACTTTTTAATGCTTAAAGTTAAGCATGTGTTTAGATGTTTTTGCTTGCCTTTGCAAAATAAAATTTTGAAACAAAGTATCTTGGGAAAAAAAAATGAAGGACAAAATTTTTAAAAGTTTAAAATAAGAAAACAACTCCTCAAACTGTTCATTTTCCCCTGTACTCCCCAGACTACTCAAACTACTTTTAACTAAATACCTGAAACAAACAGAAACAATTTTCATGCCTTATTTTGGAGTGCACTTGGACCTGAAGTCATGGAGATTCTCTGCCAAAGACACGAACAATAGCAGGAATATCTCACTGTTTGCTTAATGAGCAATGAATGTGAAGTGTGAAGGTGAAAAGACAGATTCTGGGTTTGAGAGTGACAAGGTGAGACTGCTTCTTTATCACACCTTTCTTTTTTTAAATCCAAACATCATTTTCAAAGCAGTAAAAAAAAATAAATCTGTAGCTGGGAATTGCTCTGTAGCTTGCAGCCAACTGATTTGAGTTTACTCCCATTGCTTGCTTCATGGGAAATGTCAACTTGCTACAGAAAGTTTTAATTGGTTTATGAGTGATATATTCAAGCTGTTTATTTCCTAAAACATCTGTTTTTGCTTTAGTTCCCCAATGTCAAATGGTTGGTGATATCCCAAGGTAGCACAGTTTCCAAGTCATATTTCCTGGGGTATCTATCAATAAAAAGGCCCTTAAATTGAGCATAATGAAATTAGTACAAGGTAGTCAAGAAGTCTCCAGAATCAAGATATCAAAACGTCCCTCTGCACATTATTTTTTTTTCCATATTGCTTATGATTGACTGCTTTTGGGGCTTGGAGGAAGAAAGCCATGAGACTTACGGCTTATTTCATCTTCTCCCCCATGCCCCCACTTCTTCGATGGCCTTGAGCAAGTCTAATTTGTATTGTTATGGAAATTGGAATTAAGCCAGGGAAAGCATAAGCCTCTTGCTGCACCCGATGGCAAAATCTAGTCATTTTTCTGCTTGGTGGACAGAGAGACTACAATTTGTTTGAAGACCTCTCCGCTACATGTGACAACAGGAGTCCAAACATAAACATGCAATTGTGAAAGCTAAAAATGAGCAAAACATTCGTAAGAGGTTTCCATCTGCATGCACACATCAAAAAAATTCCTCAAATTTCCACCATCAAGTGGCTTGGTCCAGGAAGAGGAAAAGGGAATTTTTTGAAGTAGTTATTTCTCCCAATACTTGAATACATGCAGGAGTCTTCTCTTTGGATTACAAAACAGAGTAGATTTGCAATATATATCTAGTAGGTGGCCCAAACCCCAATTTGCTCTACTTTCATTCATTGTTTATTGTGAACTTTGTTTTTAAGCTTTTGGGGAAATAAACGTTTGAGAAGTTCTTTTTTCCTTTATTAAAGCAAGCTAATTTGAGGCAGAGGCAGTTCAACTGAAATCAGTAAAAACAAAGCCCACCTCAAGTATAAATCTAGTAAGTATTACTTACCAAAATAAGCTCGAAAGCAGAAGATAGGGGGAAAAAGTTTGCAGATCAACTTTCTTACCAAGCTCATTTGCGCCCAAATGAAATGGAGTTATAAGGATAAAATTCTCAGCAGATTTGCACAGCACAGTAATAGCCTTTATGCTTGGAAATTTATGGGCCATGGACAGTTTATAAGAAACGATGTAGTTCATCAGAGAAGCAGACTGATGGAGCACATGGGAGCATTCTGTGCAGGAAGTTGGGTTTTGGAATAATACTTACTTTGATAGAGTTGTTTTGTTAGCTAAGTAAAACAGTAGGGAAGCCAATGGCCACTTAGGCTTCAAACATAAATATATATTTATAAGTCACCCAGCTGCTTAATTGAGATCTCTAGTGTTTTCTTTAAGTATATCTTATCCAAAAAACCAGTAATGCAGAAAATAACAACAGCAGCAAAGACCTGCTATATGCTGAAGTTCATTTAATCAGTCAGTAATACTTAGGGGGAAAATGGAGCATTATTTTAGGGGCAGATTCATCGAGGTTCCCAGAGGCTCTTCAGCCCAAGTAGTGGCTCAGGTTTGGCTCACATTGCTCTCTAGCAATTTCTTGCTGAAGAAGCAGCAGGATGTCCTTATTGTACATCTCTCTTCTCTTGGTGGCTTTTCCTCCATCATCAGGGTACAGTGTAACTTGTGCATGACTCGTGTAACCAAGCACTCACAACCCAGTTTGGAAAGATAAACGCTGGGGCTCCTGCCAGATGCTGGCTGTGTTGGCTGTGGAGGGGGAGGGAAATACATGGGGTTTCAAAATGTTCTCCAAGGGAGGTTACACAGGGGATGGTTCATTAAATTTGAGCAAAGAACTGGAAAATAAGATTTCACACTTCTAGGCTTGAACAGCCTTGGTGAATTTTGGGATCCCCGGAAAACCTTGAGGAAATTTGGCAAGTTCTAGGGAGCCTCAGGAAATGCTGGAGGCATTTGCAAAGGTGTTTTATTCTTAGAGCACACCTCCAAGGTGAGGTAGAGAGTAGGGCCTCCCACACCATGCACCCTGGCCAGCTCTCAAAACACCTTCTGGCTGTGGGATCCAAGGCAGGTGGATGGTGTGGTCTTGGGTTTGGCTTCAGCAGTCCCACTGTCATAGCTCTTCTCAGATGTCTGTTTAATTGAAAGCAACAGTGTTAATCCATATCTCCTACTTTCCAGGTAAATATCTTAACTTGGAGGATACTGAATATATAGAGTTGTGCCTCTCAGTCTTTTCTAATGCAATTGTTTGTTTCCACACAGGCAGTTTAATATCATTTACAGAGACCCAAAACCAACTCTTTGATCTGTCCTAGATTGGAGCTTGAGGCCTGACCAGAGCCAGGGAAGACTGAGTTTTCCCTCCCTCCCCAAACAGGAGTACTCACATCTCTTCCCCAAACAGGAGTACTGATATCCTCCCTGTACTCACATCCTCTGAAAAAGTCTAGAAAGTTTTAGGGAAGTGGTCTTTGCTCAACCAGGGCTTTAAGGAGAGGCTATGATTTAAATATTGTTCTTAAAGTGTGTGCAGTTTTGGGCACCACAATATAAAAAAGATATAAAGCTGCTGGAGAGCATCCAAACAAGGGCTACAAAGATGGTGAAGGGTCTGGAGGGGAAGTCACACAAGGAGCAGCTGAGTTTATTTGGTTTGTTCAGCCTGGAAAAGAGGAGACTGAGGGGAGACCTCACAGCAATCTCCACCTTACTCACAAGGGGGAGAGGAGGGGAAGACACTGTTCTCTTTTCTTTGGTGACCAGTGACAGGACCCCCAGAAAGGGCAAGAATGAGGTTTACATTGGATATTTGGAAGAAGTTCTTCACCCAGAGGGTGGTTGAGCACTGGAACAGGCTCCCCAGGAAAGTGGTCACAGCACCAAGACTGACAGAGTTCAAGGAACATTTGGGCAACACTCTCAGGTACATGGTGGGATTCTTGGGACTATCCTGTGCAAGGCCAGAAATTGGACTTGGATAATTCTTGTGGGTCCCTTCCAATTCAGAGTATTCTATGATGCTATAAATGCTTCCTACAGTAATTTATTCAATTAGGATCCCAGAAGCATTAGAAGCCCTGAAATATCAGAGACATGCCCAGTCTGGCCAGCTTTGGGGGGACCTGCCCCTGCAGCTAGTGGTCATGGCTCCATCCTGCACATTCACTGCAATGCCTGATGACTGGAAAAATACTTTCAGCTGATTGTCTTTAATTTCCTCTTTCTACTCCCAACTCTCAAGGATATTTGTGTTCAAACCAGGGTTTGCTCCTTATCATGCTCATAGCCCATTTCCTCCTCCTGTTTTATAGGCAGTGAAGTCTAAATGGTGAGTTAGTGACATCTTCATTATTATGGCAGTAGAGTGCAGTGCCATCCTAATGCTGTTCCCTGTAGTAGTGAGCAGAAGGAGAAGCTAGGATGGAAGAGATAATGATCGTATTCCAGTATAAATATCTGAAACGACAGACAAAAATTGCTGTGCTGCATCCAGGCTTTTCCTGCGGCTTTGTTTCACCAGCTGAAAACATCTTGTAGAGCATTTGCCCACTTCAAGACTGCCCTCCTTCCTCAAGGTGCAGCTGAGTTTATGCGTAGCTGCCAAGGTACGTGGCTGGAAATAGAAACTGGTGCTTCAGAGATCTTGGCTTGCTGAGGGGGTGGACTCAGGGGGAGTGGCTCCAGATTTATGAAGAGCTCTTCCACCATGGTTCACACCTTCCTTAGGAGAAATGCCATGAGTAAAACTGCCCCAGAGCTTACCACAGAGTAGGAGCCAAAAAAACGCTCTTCCTTTCTCATGTGAAGCAGGGGAAATCTTTCAATATTGGGTTGTTTATTTTGTCTGGTGGCATTTGAACCACAAATGACAGGGTGAGTGAGATCTTAAATAATGTGGTGGTTCAGGCAGCTCAAAGGTGTTGAAGAGAGCTGTGTGAAATGAGTTTACAGCATTTTAAAATGTGGTTTTGGCAAAGCAAAACTGGCAGGTTCATTTCCTATCCCACAAAAGTTGCGTTTGAGTTCTGGATTTGTCCAAAACCTGAACCTCTCTGTGGATGTGAAACAAACCTTATTTCTGGAGTGAAACTGGGGAATTCGTCTGTTGTCCTCTCGCTTTGCTCCCATTCTGAACTTCCACAAGCACACCTGTGTAGCTTCTAGAATGAAGCCTGCCTCTGCACGTTTGCTCAAAAGGGATGTCCGTGCCATGCTTCACCCTCTTGGCAACCTGGGTCTTCCAGTGAGGAGCTACAGTAGAGCTCTCTTGCTTCTTGATGCTCCACCAAGTCAAAAAAAAACCTTCTGCACCTGAATTCAGGGGAGTTTTCCCTTTGTAAAATGTGCGTCTCAGTTTGCTCTGGGACAGATGGCACACATGGTATAAGCTGTGCATCTGAAGGAATGACAAATGCATAAAGCACTCTGGTCCCAAATGGCTAGGTAAGTTGGTGGGGTACTGGCAGTTGGGAATAAGGTAGTATTGCTGAAGCACCATCCCAGGGACAAGCTACAAGTCCCTGCATTCACAGCACACACATCCATGCAGAGCTAACCCTTGGGCATGATGTACACAGACATCCACACCTATGTTTCTATCCTTTGGCACTGGGTCACTGAGCAAAGCTGCATTCTGCCTAATTTTATAAATTTACCCTTTTGCAGTTGTTTGCTCACTTATTATTTGAAGCCTACAGTTCTGACTAGATGCAAGTTTTCTTTTCAATTCAGAGTTAGAAGAATTTGTTTTATTCACTTTTCATTCTCTCATAATTTTTTTTTTTAATTAGAGGTCTGATTTTAATTAAAATTTTAATATTGTGCACCTTGAACAAAGGTTTTGTTTGTACTCAGAAGAAATGATGGCATATAAAGCCAACAAATATGATAGAGAGAAAACAATTGGTCACTTACAAGTAGGGAGACCTCTGTGTGATATAATCTACCCTTTTGCTTTGCAGCCTCAGGGTCTTGTTTCAGGAGTGCTGTTCATTGCTAGGTGGGACATGCAAAGGTGCTAGTACAGCTGGCAGTCTCCCTCTGCAGCGCAGCTCTGGCAGTTGGCCCTCATGATGAATTTCCCAAATATTTTTCCTGTTCCTCAGGAATCAGAGACATGACAAAGGGTCTGGCAGCAGGACAGCTGGCACAGCTCAAAGGTGCCAGAGCTGTTGTGGTGACCATCTGACCCAAGAATGTGTCGCCTGGCTCTCTCAGCTGCTTTCGCAGCCTCCTGCTCTCCTTTCTCCTCATGTGACATGTCCTCTTCAGCGTATTCATCCTGCCTTTGGTGTGTCATGGCAACTGTGTCAGATGTTTTATTAGTACTTTTTTCTTTAACCCTGCAACTGAACCCAGTCTCCTGGGAAATATGGGCTGAGCCCAAAAAACATTCATGTGCCTGCCAAAATGTCATTTTTTGAACCTGTGGAGGAAGAGAAAACAAGAAAGGCAGAAAAAAGGGTCATCGTGTTCTAGGTATGGCCACATTTTGTGGCTTTCATCATGCTTATAACTTGGATATTTCTCATGTGATCGGAGCAGCACTGCAGAAGTCATGGCACGTGGTGCTGGAGGAGACCTTGTGAGGTCACCAGGTCTGTTCTTTACCTACACAGAAGTAGCCATTCCTGGAGTAGACCAAAAACCCAAAAGGACAGAAGGCTGCTTTGCATGGTGCTCTTTAGACTCCATCTCTTTAAATTGAGTCAGACACATACATCAGGGAAAAAAAGTAGAATTTTTTATGTCTTCAAACTGTATATTAATCTCTTGTATATCATCACCAGGCCCAGTAAAGGAAAAATATCTAACTCTCCTTATCATGGTCTTTATCAGTTGGCACTTTATCATGGCACTGCTGCCATGATATGACCCAAGGTCCACCACTGCTTCAGCATTCAAGAAGACCAGGTTTGCTTTCTGGGTGGCTTTAAGCCATCCTGGCTGATTTTCTTGTGGAACCTGCTGGTTTCTGCATGAGTTATTTGACACGTACCAATGCCTTCCCATCCCTGAGCTCCATTCACTGGAGTGGGCCAGAGTTTTGCAGGAGGTATGGGGTACATTTTTGGTTGCTTTTTTTTTTTTTTTTTGTATTTGGGGTGTGGCAGCCTTAAGGGAAGCCTAGAATTTGCTCATGCCTCAGAGCCTACAATGGCCTTCTGAGCATAACCCACAACAGATGGACAGCATGGCAGACAGTAGCAGAGAAATACCAGGTAGGTCAATAAATTCATGGCAGGCAGCATAACTTCCCAACGAAATTGCTAGTAGGCAATCCTGGCCAATCACTTCAGAGAAACTGCAGCTCTCAGGGTGATAGCAGGCAAAATTTTGCTTGTCTGCCAGGAGAGGCTGTTAAATGGCACTGACCCATGTTTTCGGCAAGTGGGAGAACTTCAGGAATCAAAGCTCCTGGAAGTGGTTGACTGCTCCAGCAACAGGGTCACATGCTGGAAATGGGTGAGGGGGAGAGAAAAAGTCACATGTTTTCAGTGAATCTAATTGCACTGAGTGGTGGCTGGAGAGGTCCTGCAGAGTATTTTGCGAGAGTTTACATAGTTCTTTCTGGATCCTCTACCACTTAGAATAGAAAAAAGAAAGCCAATCTGTTTGATCAGGCCTCTCCCACTCGATATGTGTATTGGATTTTACATTAAAGCTTTTAACAACTACGTACACATCTGAGCTGGAGCTATTGTTAGCCCATGTGATGGATTAAGATCAAGAATGTTAATGTTATCCAAAGGAACGCTTTTTAATGTATATTGCAATTGTATAAACAGGGTCACCAGAGCTAAATGGGATGTCAATGACCTATGAAGATCATAAAGTAAACAAAAGATCTTAAAATAAGCATGTAACCTGAACATGTCGGGGATTGTTGTATATCAAAGGCATTTGTTTATATAAAGTAAGGGAAAATTACTTACGAGTAATGTTATTTGCCACAAGTCTACCTCTTGCCTGCTCTACAAAGGAAACCTACCCAAAGGGACTGGGGTATGTCTCCATCTACCAGGAAGCACGGAGCAGAGCCCACATGCATAATAAACATGCTTAAATCCCAGGGTGTAGTGATAAGCTGTCATTGCTGGTGAACAGCAAGGCTCCTCCAGCCCTCAGTGGAGAGGGAGGGAGGACGACCCCAACAAACACTGCTGCCAGGAGGGTTTCAGAGCCCTAGTGACACATGGAGACCACGGCAGTCCATGAGACCAGCCAGCTGAGTGGGAATTAGCAGACACCAGATGGTTGCAAACAATGGGAAGAGAGTAGGAGTTTATTTTTTTTCCCTATAAGTCCATTAGCATTTCCCTTCTTGCTCCATATCATTGCAATTGACAAGTAGGGGCTTTTTTTGGTTTGTTTTTGCTTACTGGGTAGTCCCTAAATTATTGCTGGGGGTGGGGTGTGAATCCCTTCTTCACGATGTCCTAAACTAAGTGATTTCTTGTGAAGTAACAGGGTTAAAATAGGAGGGTTTGCCTGGAGAAGGGGGGTCCTGGGGGTCTTACTATTCTGTCCCTAGTGCAGTTGGTCATCCCACCAAAATGCAGAGCCTTTCATTTTGGTCATGGATTGGATCCCTGTACAGGCCATTCACTTAAGCCTTGACTTGATGAACCTTGGGGGTCCCTTCCAATTCAGAATCTCCTTTGATTCTGTGATGTGTCCTTGCTGAATTTCATTGTATCACCTTCAAGGTGCTTCTGCAGTTTTGAGTTCTAATCCTGTCCATAAAGTCCCTCTCAGCCTTTTCCCCTTTGCAAATTTAATATATTATATCCCATTAGTTAGAGCACTGATGGAAATAAATGCCAGGGCTAGGACTGCTCTTGGAGAATGCTTTTGCCATTGCAACCAGGAGTTGTAGACAACACCTTTCTGGAAATGACTTTGAGAAATAGTCTTACACTTAACCCAAAATAGTTATATCTTGACCATGTTTTCTTGATTTGCTTAGGAGAATGTCATAACAGTTTACTGAGGTTATATTGCTCTTTCTGTACAGGCTGTTATGATATCATAGGAGTATACTCTATTAGTCTGATAATATTTGTTCTTGCAAGAAGTCTATGCTGGCCAGTGTCTCGGTTTGAGACAAATTAGGAGGAAACATCTGAAATGAATGTATTCTCTAATAGAAGGCAGGTTTCAGCAGCCCCTCCCCCACCGGGTTCGGAAAGAAATTTCTTGGAGGAAAGTGAAAAAAAGCAGCTGTTTATTTAACAAGCAGGGTCCACACAGGCACGAGAGAATGAATAACGTTAAATAATAAAACCTCTCACTGTGGAGAAGACCTGGTAGATTCAGAGTCCTTTCTGTAGGTGTGGCTCTTCTCTCTCCGGAGCTGGGGGGCAGCGTGGGCCCCTCTGGGCCATGGTGTGGGGCCTCCCGGTGATGGTGTTCCTGATCAGAGCAAAGCTGAACAGTTCCAGGTGAAAAGGAGGAAGCCACAGTCCCAGGAAAACTCCCTACTTCATCTAACGAACAAAAAGCTAGCGAAAAAGCAAGAGAATGCACCTCTCTTCCCTGCTGCAGAGCCAAGAGCTGGGGAGAGAGCGAGCGAGCAAGTTATCTGTGTGTTTTGAATACAGGCCACCGAAAGAATTCCACCTGCTTCCCTCCTCTCTCGGATCTGGCCTAAAGGCACAGGCCGGTGATAGGGAATACAGTATCATACAGTCACCCCAGGACACCCAGCTCACATTTCCTTGTTATCTTCTAGGTTGTTTTCAGATGGTGTAGCTGTTCCAGATTTTTTTTCCTAGCAGGTTAAATTACTGGTCTAGAGCACACCATCTCTTTAATAAATAAAACAAAATAAAACAATAAAAAATAAAGGACCGAGAAACAACCCCCCCAAAAACCTTCCTTTGCCTTCCATAAGACCTCAGATTAGCATCTGAGAGATGGACACAACTAGTTCCTTAGTTACCATAGGTTATTTTCATGAAGACCACATAAGCTGGAAGCATCTAACTTATTCAAGATTTCTGTGAGCTTGTTCTACTAAGACTTCAGGCTGGGAGTTTGCCTATTTGCTTCCAGAATTATCTGTATGGGGCCCTGAGTTATGGTTGAGTCCAACAAAAAGTGATGCAAAGAAGACTGGAAAACACAGGGAATTAGTCAGAGATTTTTCCTTCCTGTGTTACTATTTTGCTGGCTCTGCAGAAATCTTGCTGGATAGGAGGGCTGCAAGTGAGGCTTTATTTAATCCTTTAATTCCTGTCACTGTCTGCCAGAGATTGTGATATCTAAGTGTCATGCTGGATAGCAGTGTGGATGAAATAGATCTCGGTACCTGTTACAGGGAAGGTGTAAGTCCTTCTCCCCAAATAGCTGGGCACTGTGACCAAGGGAGATGGCTGCTCCCACCTGCTGTCAATAAACAATCCCTTTGCCTGCAGCCCTGATCCTTTACCATATGTACCCTGTCTTGCAGTCCTGACAGGGATTAAGCTTGCAAATGACACCCTGAGACAGCACAAGGCTGCCCGTTAGGAGTAAGAGACTGTGGAGTTACTGTTCCCTGTGTCTTGCTGCTTCTCCTCACATCTAGTAGACCATTTCTATGCCCTTCCTCTTTCCTTCCATCAGGGGTAGGAATCTGGGGTCTTGGTGCCCTGAGATGCTCAGGAAGGCCAATATCCAAGTGTTTTCCTGCCACTTCTGGGGTTTTACTGCCATCTTATCTTCATGGAACAGACCCCCATGCGGCCTATGCCTCATGTCCCACAGCTCTCCCCAATGGGTAGGAAAATGTGTCCATGGCAAAGGAGGCCTGAGAACCAGGTTCTCCCCTCTGATGTGAGACTAAATCTTCTTCCAGCTCTTGGGAGAGAGTTATTGATGTTTAAAGTGGTTGTTTTGGTTGCCAGCTGCCGAGCAGCAACCCTCATTTCTCCCTTTACCTTTGTGGGTTTCTTTGTTTTGGTGTTTGGTTTTTAGTTTGCTTTAGAGAAAGTTCGTTTTCATTTACCTTTGGGAATTTTCTTTTAATATGAACTGGAATATCAACGTTTTAGAAAAATGACATGGAGAAACATGGGCTTATTCCTTGTCTACTGGAAAAATAGAAAAGTTCACAACATTGATAGTCCTTTGCTTTTATGTTTCCTATTAGATATGGGCATATAGTTTTGATTTCTTCCTTAGATATATGTACTAATGCACCACAAAAGAGTCAAAACTGCTCATACACAAAATGATCCTTGCTACTTGAGCAAGCTCTTCTTAGCATGCAGAAATTCAGCTGTTCATTCAGCTGTTCTCCATCTCAGATATTACAATAGTAATCAGCAATTTAAAACTCTTTCAATAATTGTTAACCCAAAAGGTTTTGTTTGTTTGTTTACTGGCATTGACTGATGGTTATTATCAGCTTTGAATGACATTTAGCATTCATTTTGCAGCTCTGTCTGTTTTCAAATATTTGGGGATGTCCTTGTTAGGATGTTTTCAATGCAATTCTATTCACAGCAATTCCAAAGCACGCGCGCTGTATGTGATCAATTAATCACCACTTGTAATCAAAATTTTTTCTTCACATGCGGAAACACAGACAGTAAATATGCTTTAAAATGTCTTTGTTTTGTCAGGAAACGACCTCCCAATGTGCTTTAAAATATGTAAATAGGTTTGTGCTATGATGAAGCATTGCTGCGTGGTTTGTGTAAAGAGACTTGTATGGAAAAGATATAGTGACTAACATTTTGCGTGACTTAGTATTAGGGCTGGTGACCGTGTGCTGTAACTTTGATCCTCTTGGCCTCAGGGAGTCTGACAGTGAATGTGATGGCTACTGAGTTCTTAGGACTGGAAACACAGCAGGTGTTCAAAAGGAATTAAATGTTTACTAAAGGAGGAGACCAAAGAAACTTCTTGGCTGATTAAATTGCTTCACTCGATGCTAGAAATTTAATACATTTTTAAAACTGGTGCAAATGACTTTAGAACAGTGCTGGTGGAAGTTAAGCATCAAGCATCTTCAGGTGTTTCTGTCCCTTCAAGGTTGTTACTGCTGTTTTTTCATGATGTCTACACAGTCATTTTTCTTGAGAAAAACTACTGACGTGGAGTAAATCAGCTTTTAAAACTGGACGTGAATTTTGGGGTTAAGGTGAAGAGCTGTTTGGGAGCGATTAGATTATTCCCTATCTTTCCATCATAGGGTTTTTCCTTTTGTTTGTCTACATTATCTTCCAAAACATCTGGTGTTGGCCTCTGTTGAGACAACAGGATCTGCAGGTTATATCCTGTGTGGTCTTGTCTGTTGAGAAGATAGGGCACTTGGATAAGTTAAGTAGCTGGGAGTCACAGAAAGGACTGGTCTTGAAGGGAGTTTTCAGCTGAAGATGGATGAGCTCTCCTGCTTCATGGACCCGTTTCCCCCGTTACCTGATTTCTTTGACATGCTGGCAGTTGCCTTAGCTGGACTCTCACTGTGAGACAGTCAGCACTGCACTCACAGCACTGCAGGAAAAATAAACCCGTTCAGACCAAGCAAAACACTAGGAAAAACATGCAGATGTCTTTTTTTTTTCTTTTTTTTGGGTGAGTTCTGAGTTGTGCTTCCTCTTAAAGCTTTGCATACAAAGACCTTTTTGTGAAGGTTGTCAGCCTTTGCACTAGATTTGGCAATTTTCTTCTGACGCCACTATCATAGAGGAGGAGAGAAGAAAGGGCTGATGACAGGAGCCCATTAATTAAAATTAGATGCTGTTTTAATTTTGGTCACTGTCTTGAAACCATGGCAATAGCAAAATGCCTTGGTCTCTTTTATTTTCCTCTCCACCTGATTAAAACTAGAGAGGTCGGATCTTCCCTGTGCTGCACTACCATCCAAAGCATTGAAATGGGAGTCTCAAGAGATCTGGTTAGACTTTCTGAGTTGTCCAGGCAGATTGATACCATCTGGAAGTCTGGCTGGGCAGAGGATTTGAAATCTGGACCCTGATACTGGCTTTTTAGTCTTCCATTTTTCTAAAGTAGTTTTTCAGTGGGAGTAAATGACTCTAATTGTATTGAAGGAGCTTGACTAATTCACACCAGCTGAGAGAGTGGCCCCTGAGGTCTGGGCTGGCCTGTTCTTTCTGTGTAATTTAAAAAAAACCCCAACTTTTTGGATAATAGTGCAGAAATGGAAGTCCTTGGCTGCTTCACATTCAGTTTGAGATGGAGCAGCACCTTCTGGGAAGAATGTGTATTTCTGTGGTGGCTCTGGCCAACAAGATGTTTCTACTTAGGGAAAAGGGCATCATTTGCCTTCTTCCACCTCCATCCAGGAAAGGGATGATGAGTGGGTTGAGGCTCCAGCAGCACGTCTGATGGTCCTTGCTGAGATGGGCCAAATGTGTAGTTACAGAACGAACAGGAAGCAAAACACATGTGGTGGCTTTAAGACTCCAGGTTGTGAGCTGGGCCTGGCAGGGTGCTCTTCACTGATTTGTACAGAATCGTCTTGGTGGGCATAGAACCCCCAGGTTGGGGGTGCTGAGGTTGGGAAGTACCCTGCCTCTTTGATGTCCCAGAATGGTATTGGTGCAGCACGCATATTTAATTCCCTCTTGGAAACCTCTTGGAAATGGGTTTCTCTGTTCCAGGGTGCAGCGAAGTCCTGAGCTTCCAAGCCTTAAGATTTCTATGATCCAGCTGAACAAATCATAGAAATCTTTGCATAATTTTTGTGTACCTGAATACACAGCACATTGGAGTTTATTTTTAAGGGAACCAGAGGAAAGAACACTGCTGTTCAGGTGTTAATACTGAACTCCATCTTTACTTTGTTCCATTTTCTTTATTCTGCTTTAGCTGTAGGATCCTTTAAAGGAGGAGGAAAAAAGAAAATATGCTGCTTGTCACTCTCTCAGATGATACTAAATGACCTTTCTGGGAAAGAAGGAGCAAATTCTAGGTAGCAGCACTGAAGCTTTATTGTTAAAGTCAAATCCTGTTTGTTCTTTAGGCCAAAGGAATAAAAATATAAATACACACAAATAGGGAAGCAAGAGAAGAGGGAAAATAAAAATTGTGAAAGATAAGAAAACTCAGCTTCTGATGCTTACAGGTCACTTGCTGCAAAATTAGTGGGTGATGTTTTTGCTTATTGTGGGCTTTAAAGGAATCAGATCGAATGCTCAGCACATGTACATCCTGCTCCATTGTACCGCACTCTACCTGGGCTGTTGTCTTAGCTTGCTTCCCATCAAGGACTTGCAAGACAGGATTTTTCCATGGCTGAACAAGCTTGACCTTTATTAGGCAGGAGGTTAAGAGGACAGAAAATGGAAGATAGAAGAGGCAGACCTAGAGTGACTATTAATAAGAATTGAAGTTTACATCTCAGTTGCTGCTGAGGGATTCAATAGAATCTGATAATCCGTATATCCTTATCTGGAGCAGAGCTGCGCTGACAGGCATGCTTCTTGTTTTCTTCCCCTCAGGTGGCTGGGTTGGCACATCTTTTAATATCTGCAGGCAATGATATATGGCTGAGTACCAGTAGCAGAGATGGCAGGATGCTCTGCAAAATTGCTTGCCATCCACTGAAGCTTTTGAGTTGTAAAGCACCTCTCAGTAATGCAATCTCCCAAAAGCTTGGAAGCATTGTTCTAGCAGAGCTGGTCATAAAGCAAATACCAGTTCATCCTAGCTGTGGGCTAGTTTGTGATTGTCTTTGAGCCAGCTTGGCCTTGGAGACTGCGCAATTCTCTGGTGGTGATGATGCTTCTCATAACTGCCATTTGTATTTGCATCTGGTCCTTGCTCATATACAGGAACCCCCCTCCTTGTGACCACTACCTTGATGTGGCTAAGACGGTCCTCTGACCTCACTGCACATTTCTCAATAACCATGTTGTTTCCTCCATGAAGCCCATCAAGTTGTCATTACTTACTTCAGTTTATTTTTGCAAGTCATTTTTACATAGGATGTATATGTGCTGAGGTGTCTGTCTGCTGCCTTTCACCTGTTTAGGACATGGAAAGATGTCATTTTGAACTTCAGAACAGTCCTTCCTCTACATAAATATTTTACAAAGCTTGCAAGGGTCTTTTGGGGTTAGTTCCGTCAATTCAAAATGTTACCTAATACCAATAAATGTTAATAAAGAGCTTGTAGCTGGCATCGTATACCAAAGCACTGTGCATTCATTAAAAATCACCTATGCAAGTGCAAGGCCAGCCAAAATAATCTCCTAATCAGTTATAAAAAGTCTACAGTACTTGTCAGGAGTTCAGTGTGGGGCAATAGCATTGAGAGTTGTGGTTTCTGGCTGAGGCACTAAATCTGTTGCACATGGAGACAAGCCAGAGTAAGAAGGTCCTCACTGGGACCCAATCTTTCCCATGTTTGGGGTAAAGGAGTGGGGATTTGAATTTGAAAGAACAGTAAGTCTTCAGATAGTTGGTATTTTGGCTTTATTGCTGTTATAAAGGGAAGAGCATATGTCAGAGGTCTACTGTTTTGTGGGGACAGATTTGTGAGTGTTTCCCAAAATACCTGTCTCCTTCAGTATGCCAGAAGTCTCCCTGCATGTCACTTCTTATGTGAGTTCAATGGCATGTGTGATTTGGCATTTATGAGGCTGCAGAAGGGATATTCGGGGTGTTATGTGTTTTTCCAAAGGCAGTCTTCCCACAGTGGCCGAGGACTTCCCATGTGAGGTAAATTCTGACCTTGCCTGTTGATGTTGCTTCATGGCTCTTGGCTGGTAGTGCAAAGCTTTCACAGTGAGGAACAAGCCACTCTGTCTTCCATGCTCCACCTAAGTTAGTATTAAAACTTAATTTGTTATGTCTGGTGATTTAGGACTTTAAAGACCCCTTTGGCCAACCATCACTCAGTCAGTGTCATCTTTCTGTGCACTTAAATGGAAAAGGAATTGAAGTATCTCCAAAGAATACACTTTTGACTGGGGCTGGAAAGCTTACATGGTCACTTTTCAGGCACTTTTTAATAGGAGATTAGACCAGGAAATACCAGAATGTGGCTCCTAAAGTGCATTCTGTAATCAAAGGGGAACATACACTTTCCTCTAAATGCTTAATTGCTGTGATGATTTATTAAATGAGTAATCTCTTTCCATCTCAGAGTGACAGATTTTTATGTCCAGTGTGACTATGTTCATTGTCCTGATGGAGCACAGAAGTCCATGTGACACGGTGGGACTATAAATGCCTTATTGCAGAGAGCGTGCCAGGCAGCAGGGGACAGTATCTGGTGATTTAGTGCCTCCAGAGCCAGTGCTCCTTAGGGTCAGCAGCAGCCTTGACCTTTGGAACATGGTGTTCCATGCTTTGGTTCAGACCCAAAAGGCCATCTATGTCTTGCAGCTCCTTTCTACTGCTTTTTTTTTTTTTCCCCTGTATGTGTGTTCTTGGTAGCTATGGGCTGGTAGGGTTTGTTTAGGTGTCTTCACCTTTCAGCCTAGGGCCCTGTTTACAAAGACACCATGAGATGTGCGTTGGGAGCCCTGCTTTGGTGATGTGTCAGGTTGAACACGCCATGTGTCAAGAATGGTTGCACCCATGTGGTACCAGCTTTCACACTGGCTACGGCAAACAGCACAGCTCCGCTATGTCTTGGAGATGCCTGAGTTTGACGCACATCCCCAAGTGTGTGGTCCTGAAACTATGTATTTGAGCAGGCAAATGATGTTGGTTTGGCATTTTTAAGTTGTATGCATGCTCACCCACCAGTTGAGGCAATCTGAATGTTCAAGCTGTAGCTGCTTTGGCTTTGGCAGTCTATAAATATTCATTGTGCTTCTTTCCTTGGACATATGAGAGAAAAAAAAAAGTATTAAAAAAATTATTGTCTTCAGGAGGGCAGTGCAATACTTAGCATAGGCATTACCACAAACTAGGATGGGTTGAAGAAGGCTTAGCCCTTGGTTTATGAGACAAAGGTCAAACATGACATGTTCCCAGATGATGGATTGTCAGGATTGCTTTGCCAAAACCATGTTACCAAAATTCTAGTTCTTTGTCAATCAGCACTGTATTTATCTAGGTAGTTGTTTAAAAGTGCCAGGATGAAACCTGCTGCCTGTGCTGTTTTGCATGTTGAGTGTAATAAAATATGTGGTTGGTATGACTGGATACTGGCTTTTGTGCAACTGCTCATGTTTTGTTTTCATTTTGTTGATGTTTATACACTTTCTCAGAGAAAGAGGCTTGCGACATTTGTGTAGGTGTCCAAGAATGCCTTGTGGAAATGACACCTTGATCCTGGTTCTGTATTTGATGGTGCATGGGTGGGATCACTGCTCCAAAGTCAACAGTTAAGTCACAGATGCTGTGAATCCTTAAGATCCCCATGCTAGAGCACACATGCAAGAAGTTGGGAGTAGTTGTGTTTAGAAAACTCTTCTCTAAATGCAGACAAAAATGCTCCCTACTTATTCAGCAGCTTCTGCAATGTGCTGTGGAAGTATTAGTAGGTCCCTAATGGGACTGCACAAATGGAGGTCCTGGGCAGAATTTAGAATATGCACCCATGTTGCTTGGACTTCCCCAAGTTGCTAGGCTGAGAATGTCTACCACCCTCTTAACACTGATTCCACATTTCTTGCCTTACTCCTACTTGGGCTTGGCAGACTGGAGCCAAACCATCACCACTGTCTTAAGGAAAGTTGCCCAAGTTTTCTGCAGGAAAAGTAAGAATGACCCAAGTGGTGCTGCTACCAGACCAACACATGAAAAATCTATCAGTGTGAAAGGAGTGCATAAAGGAGTGAAGTGGAAGTGGTTTTTCCTGTAGCTTGTCACAGGCTTGGTTATGACATGCTCGTGGTGAGGTCTTGCTCCCACCTCACTATAGATGCACATGTTTTTTTGGCTAATCCTGCAATGTCAGCACATGAATTATGTTCACCTAGATATGGTTTCCCATGTTCTGGTAACACTTCAACCAGGTATCTGAGTACTACAGGACTTCTCAATTAAATTGAAATTATTTTGCAAGACCATCCAGAGTAAATACTCTGGACAACAGAACATGGTTGGTAATATGGAACATGTGATTTTTTTTTTTAAGGAACTGATACGGGAAAACGTTTCCACACTGACAAAAACAGAACAAATGTAGGTCAGTGTCTGAAGGAGATGAAAGAAGCCAAGTGTAATGAGAGCCTATTGTTTCATGCTGACATATGCAGGAAGCTTGTGGAGAAAGAACATCAAACTAAAATGTGAGGAAAAAAGAATAGAAGGCATGAAAATCATCATACTCAAGAAAACAAAGAGATCAGAAAGTTGAGGGGCATGCTAAGAAATCTGCACTGGGAGGCTAAATAAATGAGTTTCATATTTCCTCTTCTTCCTTCCCTTCAGTTCCGGGTTTCTCTCTCCCATTTGTCTACTAGGTAGCAGCTCTTCTTCCTTCCAGGAATACTTTGATTTTTTTCCTTCCTCTCCTGCAGATGCCAGGGCCTAGAGAGATCCAGATGGTAAGCAGACCAGCAAAAAAGGGCCTCTTTACTATTTCACTTCTCATCTTCCTCTCAAGTTAAAAACACATGAAAGATCTATTGAAAAGAACAGACAAGTCTTATTTACTTTTTAATAAGTAAATTTAGTTTACGTATTTAACAGAAGTTAATACACTCTTCAAACAGCTGGAATAAATATGAAGGAACAATTTAGACTCTAATTCTTTACTTTGTTCACCAGTCTTACACTGATTTTCTTGGACGTTAGAGGCGTTTTTCTGACTTGGGCAATGGGCATAAAGAATTGGCCCTTCGTGCTAATTATTTCTGCCACCCATTGTCATCTGGAAACATCTTTCGCAGCTCTGACCAGTCAGTGCCTTCCCTGAAATTTCAGAGTGGATCTAGAAGGCTTAAATCTGTTCTCAGCTCTGTGTAGAGAAAAAGTGGTTTCTTACCCAACAGAGCTGCGCTGGAATGAAACTGCTGCAAGAGGACATAGTTATGTCCTGTGTTTTCACAGATGAGACACTGGTGTATTTTTTTTTTTTTACCAACTATTTCCTTTTCATATAGCTTTTTCCACCTCTTGTAATAGAAAAATATATTGGTGGGAAACTGTCAGTCAGAATCCTATGATACCCCATAGACTTGAGCCTTGTCATTCAGGGGCTTACCCTAGTGGGACTGCCCTGGTCATTGTTCAAGTGTTTCCAGGACTATCCCTTCCCATACCCTCGCTTAAACAGGATGGATACCAAATTTCCACTCTGTCAATATAATGAAGGACTTCTATGGCAGTCTGATGGATGGTCTGGGTCTGTTCATCGTGAGTGGAGAATTCATGGCACCATGAAATACATTGTCTGATGAGAGGTGTTACAGGGCCATTGCTATTCCTTAAAACTTCAGTAGTTTCTGACAGTAAAACTGTGAGTAGATTTTTTGTTCTCCTAGCAAAGAACAAAAAATATCCTATCTGTTCTCCTTACAATATATAGGAATGAAGCCCAGATTTTTGGGTTGTTTTAGGGCACAGGGCGATGATGACTGTTTCACTTAGTGATACATTTGAATTGGTGATTTATGCAGCCCAACGTTGACTTTAATTTAGCTCATGTTACAGGTAGAGTAATTCAGTCCTTAATGAAGTGTACTTCATATGACATATTGAACATGAGATCTGACAATCAGTGGTTGAAAACCAGCCTAGGTTACATTTTCTTTTGTCATTGAAAGTGGGCTGGCAGTTCATAAACTTAAACTGAGACATGCAAACCGATCACTCTCTCTTAAGTGGTGCTGAAGACGAGAGACCTGTGTTAAAACAAACTTTCCTCATTCTTTTAATAGAAAAGGAGGGAAAAAACTTCCGCATGAGCTGTGTTATGCATATGAGAAAATTTACATTCATGTGTGTTTATACACACACTTAACTTAGTTCTCTGCTATGCGAGTATATAGAAAAAAGGGTTGTTAACAAAAAGATTCATGCCCTGACCTACGCAAAACTTTGGATTGTGTAGTAGGGGAGTGAGAGAATTTGATCTACATGCTCCTGAGCAAACAGATCCAGCTCTGAAGTAGTATAAATTACGCTTACATCAGCTCTTACAGGGGTTCAGGGCAAGGCTGTTGGGTAAGCGATAGGCAGAACAGCCTGGCTTGCTGTGGGAGCAGTTGTGGGGGTGTGAGGGGGCCTTTCTATGCATGCATTTGAAAGGAATCAGCAGAACAGCTCTGAACTGTAAATATGCAAATCTTTTTTACGTTTATGTTAAGAGATTTGTCCTTATTTGCCTATGGAGAAGGAAGCAAAATTTTGAAGAGAAGCAACATCTAAAAATGAGAAAAACTGTGCTGCATCAGACTAAGTCACAGCTTTGTTGTTTCTTAGTGCAAAAAGTTGACTTAAAGTAGCATGGCAAGTATATTGTTTTTGTGTGCAAGCCTTGTTCAGACATCTATATCATCCACTCCTTTCCTTCTTCGTTTTACAAAGCTGTAAAAGGATGTTTTCAGAATTTGAGTGTGAGAGTAGGGGAAAGAATGGAGGTAAGCAAAGAACGTCAGCTTCTGGGCCACTTGAAAATGATATATTTTCCCTTAAAAAAAAAAAGGGGTGGGGGCGGAAAGGGCAGATGTTATGTCCCAGAGTGTTTTCTGGGAAAAGGAGGACAAATGAAAAGACAGGAATAAAAAGTTGTAACAAGGGAGAGCTTGTCAGTCTGTGCTACAAGGGAGGAGTGTGGGAAAGATGCTAGTTTGGGTTAAAATAGCACTGCAACTGGACAGCCTGGGTTTTAACTCTGCCTAACATGAAATTATCTCAAACTTCCCCACCAGCTTGGATTCGAGGTGCCAGTACTCTGACCAGTGAACTGCAGGTCCAAGATCGCTGGGTGTCCTGGTACAGCAAAGTCAGGTTTCAGGGCAGAGTTCCTGGGCATAAGAAATAAAGGTGCTTTCATTTAAAATAGGCCACACACTGCTCATTTTTGGTGCTTACCCAAGGAGCTCTTGATTTTATACTATTTGGGGTTTTTTTTGGAGGGTGCTTAGCAGCCTCAGCACTCCTTGTCTAGGAAGCGAATAGGGTTGACACTAGGGAAAACAGGTAAAAATTATCACCTTTAAAATGTTCAAGGATAAAGGAATTCCTTGACAAAAGAAACCCTTAAATGAGAAAAATACAGGGAAGGATTCTCAACTTTGAGGCTTATATAAATTCTTGTTGAATACCCATTTGATCTTAAGCCTTAGGATGTATTTAATGCAGTATATTTGATATCTTGATGTTTTTGTAACTGTGCCCGGAAAAGAATAACAGGGGACGGGGGCGGGGGGGGGGATCCAACCCTAAGATTATGAGATTTTATTTTAATATTGGGCATGACATGGATTTCATTTTTCAGGAAGAAAATGCACTATCGTACATCAGTACCAAACTGGAAAATGGCGTAATAGGTAATATTTGAAGTATTTGTGCACTACTAACTAAATAGATGATTGATCAAGGGAGGGATGTTTGACTTTTTTGTGGAGGACACAGTAATTAAGTAGAAACCAAATACTTCACAAAAAAAATTAAAACAATCCCAGGAACAGACCACAAAATCCTAGGTTCCAGCTCAGCCCAACACTATACAATTTCATATTTGATTTATTATGTTTTAGCCTGGGAGCTTCAAAAGTGTCTAAAAGTTTGATAGGCAAACCCCAGTGAGATTCTCCTGGCTCCTTTGAAAATGGTAGGAATTTTCTATTTACAGCATCACTAGTGATCAATGGAATTTTTGGGACAGTTCAAGAAATATTAAACAGGCTGAGTTTGCTCTTTATGAATTAGTCTGGTGTTTATTCAGCAGCTCATTTTTCATCGAAGCACAGTATTAAAATTTCACTTGTTTGTTATAGGGTTGTCAGAATGAAATCTATTTCCAAAAATATACATTTCCATCTTCTCGTACCCTTTTTTCTTGCTGTAGCTAAGGTTATGTCAACACTCCCAATGTAAACCCCCTCATTTCAAGGATTAGTAATGCTGGCATCATCGGCCCAGACTCAAGAATAGCAAAACCATGAAATAACCTCTCTAGGATCATGTTTTGAAACAATTGTTTTCAGTGCCTTTGCCTTTTGTATTAAGCATCCTTCTGTATACAAAGTAGTGGTATTCAGCTTCTGTTCCAAAGCTATAGGTAAAAGAAAGAAATTGTGTAGGCCCTCATATTTGCATGACACCATTAAAACATTTGTGTCTCAAGGTTAAACTGGATGCCCAACTAAGATTTAAAGATCAGTCCCTGTTCAAGCTCAGTAACTTTTTCCATGGTGTTGTTTACCACACATAACCATAGTAACATCACAAGGGTCCATGCCAGGGCTCTTGGATGGTGTACTCTTCCCACTTGTTGCCATCCTTTGGATCCTCCTATAATATATACATTTAAAACAAGTATACAGCTGTATATTTGCTTAGTCTGCAAATGTTTTGGCACCTCCCATGGAAAAATAAGAGCTAAACCCTGCATGAGGCTTAGGAATGCCAGTGCGATGCTGTGGAGTTCATCATTCACTCCTCCTTCCCTATCGGTCTGGTTTCCCACCATCAAATGGGCTGAACTGTGGAAATAAGTGGAGATTGGCATTTGCTGTGCCCCCTTTTTGGTACCAGCTGAGTGGCTCAGAGAGAAGGTCTTAAGATACGGCAGAGCTACTGCAAGGGTCATCTTCATCATGCATTGCTTGCACATTAGAATGTTTTTTGTGTTCTGGAGAGCTCAAGGCTGGTCTATCCAGCATTCCCTGGGGTCACCTCCTGTTACAGGTGATGCAATTGGTTCATAAAACAGCTTGGTTTGGTTTACATGCAAACTTGAATCTCAATTTTCCCACTCGATGATACAGCACTGTCCTTCCCTGGTTGCCAGAGGTAGCTTATCCTTGGCTGAAGGAGGCCTTCTACAGTCAGAGATCCTGGTGTGTCCGTGCTCTGCATGCAGCCAATTATCCAGCTGGATTTTGCGCAAAAATGGATTAAAAGAGGCTGGCATGGTGATAATTAGATCAATGATTTCTAATGCTTCTGTTGCCCTAATTTTCAAAAGGCTGGGACCATACCATTAGTGCAGCAAGAGCTGAGATAAGGAACACCCAGTGCTTGTCCTTGCCTTGGCAAGACTTCAGAGCCAACATAGTAAATTTTCATGGACCTCATTGCCAGATCCAGTTATGGTACTGGTGATTGGGCCAGCTTTCAGCTGAAGGTGATGGTGACAGCACAAAACAAGAGAATAGACTGGTTAAAGATTTTTCACAAGATGTTTTTAAAGGCAGAAGCAGCTGGTGATAGAGAGTGGCCACTGTTCAAGCAAGGCTTGAACAGAAGAGTAGTACAGAAAAAAAATGAAACTTTGGGCCAGAGGATGGCTGAGCCTACTAGACAATCTTGGTCTTGGAAACACCTGGTCAACAATCTTGGGAAATGATGGAAACTGATGGAAACTGATGAAAACTGGTGAGGCCTCTTAAAATGCTGAACTTTCCTGGCAATGTGAAAGCAGGAGCAGCTATTTTCAGGCAAGATGGGAATGTGTAGTCATGTAACTAAAGGCCAATGTTGCAGGAAAATAACACCTTGCTGAAAACCTGGAGGCTCAGGTTTAAAAATAATCATAGAAGTTGGAAATTTTGAACCCAATTAACTTCCTAATCAGAGGAAAGACAGGGACGACAAAAGTAGCCACCTCTGAGATTTGCTACTAAAGAGCCAAGCAGGGTCATACTTAATGGTAGTGTGGACCTGCCTCTGTAGCCACTGGTCTGAGCCAGTCAGCTTGTACAAATGTGCTTCTGAATGCCAGTTTGAAAACTAGTCTGGCTTTCAAACATTTCTGCTTGCTCTCCTTTCTTTCATTATTACTGTTTTAAGTCAAAGATGTCATTTCTAGATGTTCTTGACTGATGCACACCCAGTGTTTTGCACGCTGTGCCTGGAGTCTCTGTGATTTTTGCATGACAACAGGATTACATTTATACAATTAATTAACATTTGCTTAACCACTTTTATCCAATTTCTTTCTCTAGCACATAAAAGAGAACCTGACATAAATTTCTCTTTCAAAACAATTGACTTAGCAACTTCTGACCTTCTGTTCTGTCATTCTGAGGATTGATTGGATATTGTTGAATTGTTTCATTCTGCAGTAATTAAACATAAAATTAATTACGCTAGTAACCTATTATTTCTTTGAACCAAGGACTAAGTCATTTGTTTTTGCTTGGTTACTCTGCGAGTTTTGACATCAGACAGCAAAACCTTGCTGTTACAAACAAACTAAACAGTATAAAGGGAGCAATTTAATAACCAAAATAAAATATAAAGACTTCTAATTTCCGTATGGCTGGCCTATTGCATTAGGTTAATATAATTTGATCTATAAATCTTTTAAACCTTATGATTTTGTAATTTAAACATTTCCTGGATGGCTAATCATGCAGGGAAAGAATAATAATAATAAAAAACCCCCCTAACCTAAAACAAAACACGAGCCAAAAATATACCTCAAAAGTAGATTAAAAGATTAGATAGGAGGAGCGTTTGTTGAGCACTTGGTGAGCCCTAGTATGCCTGAATATTTCTGGTGCTTGCTGCTTACACAAGTCTGTCTGCGTTCAGTCTGGTGCTGATGCAGAGTTTCCTTTGTTATGATGAAAGTGTTGTTAGATGTTTACATTGCTGGTATTTGGTGTAGAAAGGAACATCAGAATGACAAGTTGATATTATCAAAATGTATGTGCTCATAGACACCAAAATAGTATTTTGTGGTTTTCATTAGCATGGCCCATATTAATTTAATTAACATGATTGAAAGTTGTATCATACCACGAGGCAGATACCGAGCCCAAGCTTATTACTCCCCCATGGGCTGTAAAATACTGTGGCTGACAAAAGGGGTGCATGTTTGTACGCCTACATGTTTCTGGTTGGAAGTTCACCTGTGTTCTTTGCCCCAGAGCTGGTGTGGATGGTGGGATGATAACCACGCACAAGGCAGACTGTGGGAAAATAGAAATGGGTAACCATCCGGCTCCAGTGGCAGGTGAGCTTTTCCCAGGGTCATGTGCCAAGGTCTCTGTGAGGGATGGTTGTCCTCTTTCAGGGTCACTAGCAGCTTCCCAAGGCTCTTCCTCCATCACCAGCACAACCTGGGAGGTTTTACACTCTGTGTTGGAGCACTGCAAACAAACTTTTGATGTTTGTGATTACCAGCACGAATCCTGGAGGTGGATTCAAAGGTTGGCTTTCCATATCCCTGATTCCAGTTGCCACCAACAGGGCCACCATCAAGCAGGATCTACTGCCATGCAGGAGGAAGGACATCAGGGGAAATACTCTTATGCCTTTGTTTCCATGCTGTTTTGGGCAGCTGCCTGCTTTGCTTGTACCCAGACTCAGCTCTGATGGAGTCCTGTAACATCTCCAGGTTGCTCTGTGTATGTCTGTTTCTTTGTTCCTCTCCTATTTCCTCTCAGAATGATTTTTGCTGGCAGCCAGCTTTTCATGATGCTTGAATCTCTCTAAAGTAGAGCTAAACTCCTGTGCTGTGACAAGACATACGTCAGAGATGTGGGAATCTTGAACATAAATGACTTTTTAATTGTATGACTCCACATAGCCCATTGCTAAAAGATGTGGTGGGCAGGAGAGAGCAATCCTTTACAGACCAAACACAGATACCAATATATGAGCCCTTTGTTCTTGCTCCCCTGCCCTAAGGCAAGCAATACACTCAGGTCTGTGGACATCAAGCCTAATTTGATCACACTTAGCCCAGTGAAACTATATTGACTTCAGTGGAGACACTGCTTTCCACTGATATAAATGAGAGCTAACTAGTTCTTGAGGCCAGTAGCTATTACCACTCGGGTTAAGAGCGGCATGCAGCAGTGACGGCTGCCTGTTCGTCATCAGTTGAGAAATGTCTGCTTTGTGGGCATGTCTTTCAAGGCTCATTTGTCACCTTTGTGTGGAGGAATTTTGGCCAATGAGTTGTGTTTCAAGTGTCTTAGCATTTCTGTGGGAATAGTTTGATTAAAGTCCTGCCATTAGCTCATAGTTCAAGTGTGCAGTCTCACTGCCTGCAGGAGTAATGTGGAAAAATTTCTGAAGGATTCTGCTTCCTAGTAATCTGGGGTTTTTTCAAGACTTTGACCTGTGCTCACTCTGTGGGAGATCAGTCATCCCTGTCTGTACTAAAGGGTCTTTGGTGCTCCCCAGGCTCTGCTGGCTCCCATCCGTTCCAGTCCCTAAGCTCTGTCTGTGCAGATGCACCTTGCTCCCTGCTTTTTAACCTTAAAGCTTTATTTATTCAGGATAGCCTGAGAGATGCTGTTACTCAATAACTCCCCATTTGTGATTTTTCTATGGAAAAGGCTGTCCCAGAATCTTTGTCTGCTTGCAAACTCACTGTTATTATTTAATTCCATAAATCAGATTCTCAAGCTTTATCCTTACCAAGAGAACTGCAGGGAACTTTCTAGCATCCTTTCTGGACATAGGTATCCATTTTTTTAGCTTGCTGTCTCCCACAAGGAGCTGGAAGTCTCTTGAGATAGTTTAAGCAATATTTTTTAGAAATGTGATAGATAAAGAACATATTCTGCAGCTTTTGCATCTCCAGTCTCAAGAGCCACTAATTATGCTTAGAAAACCTTTTACATGACAATGCTATGCAGCATGGAGCTGTGAAGTTCTACCTGTTGTTTTCCTAAATACCAGCCCAGATAGTGCTGGTTTAGATATATTTCAGCCCCTGGCCTTGGCATCTTGAAGGGTATGACCCTGATGATCCCTTCCTCAGCCAACCAGCAGGGTATATAGAACTGAACGTTGTGCATCCTTGTGCCCACCTGCCCTGCACACTCTGTTCCACACCAGTCTGCTCCAGCTGTGCATAAACAGCTCAGCAGTGAGTTATGCATTCCAGCTGACTATTGCTGATCACAAACCTGGAGTTATTTTTCATGGCCAGACCTTCTGAAGCTGCTCTTGGTGTCTTGCTTGATGATGGGAGGAAGAAAACATGTTAGAAGTTTCCTCACAGGGAGTTAGTTGCTGCTCCTTATGGAGCCCTTATGGCTTTTAGCATAAAAGTCCTGACTCTGGGGCTGACCTGGCCCTGATTAGAAGGGAAAGCAAAGCTCGAACTAAGGCACGCACATTGCTGAGGTCAGAAATGGAGGAGAATGAGATACAAAATAATTCTTAGCAAATATAGATCAAAGTAGGTCCAGGTAATAGCACATTCAATTCAGTTCATGGACCTCTACAGCTAAAGCTCAAAGGAAGTATTTGAAATCAGAAAGAAGAAAAGGAATAAAATCTACTAAGTGAAAACTACCTCTTGTTTTCTCCATCTTCCTGAGTTTTATATGGCAAACTTCTGCATGTTTGGCAAGTGCCTGAAGGGGGACTTGGCCCTTATATCATCTCCCACAGAAAGAGAGTGGACTGGGACAGAATTGCTGCTGTCCTACACTTCTGCTCTTCCCTGGCCAGTGATTTCTGACTGCTGCTGGCCAGGCAAATCTTCGATCTTACCCCTTGGGGCTTTGTTTGTACCGCTGACTGAAGCTGGGACAGGGTAAGTAAAACTAACACAGGACAAAAGTGGTAGGAGAGCAGTAGTAACAGTAGGAGGAATGCTTGCAGAGTGAACAAGTAGTGATTTCTGTGACTTTTCTAATAGGGAATTGATTTTTGTTGTTATTGGGTAAATGGTTGCAGGACAATACTGGTTAGGATGACAGCTGAGTTTTATGTCAGAATGATGACTATGCATAGGCATTGAGATCAAATCATCTGGTGTTTAGACTTCTTTATTGTGCCAAGTTACAACAGCTCAACCCTTTTCAGATCAGGTGTTTTGCTTTCTTGCTTTCTAGATCGAGTTTGCTTGCTTGTACTGATGGGAGTGTTGAAGGTTGTTTCTTCTAGCCTGACCTCTGGACCACTCGGGCAAGCAGCTGCAGCATCCTTCCTCACGGTTCTCGTGATGGAAAAACTCATGTTACGTTTTACCACACATGTTTATGGAGATGAGAAACGATGCCAGTTTATTCTCTTCTTGCTTTGTATTTAGTTTCTCACTGGTAGTGGAAACTTCAGGAAAGGGCAGCCACTTGGGCAGACCTGCTCTGAGAACACAGCACCTGAGGTATCCCTCTGATAATGAGCAGCTCCAGGAAAAGTTAGCTCCAAATCAAACAGTGATGTCAATGGTGCTCCACAGTGGACAAAAAGAGACCTCAGTGTTACCATGTGGCGCTGAGGTTTTCAGATTAAGATGGGAGGATTAAGGAATTTTACCCAGCAATTTGAGATGCTTTGTTAAGAATGGAGGAGATTTGAGCTGCTTTGTTCTTAAACCACATGTTAGTGAGAAAGCAAACAGGCACTTAATCCTGACAGACAGCAGAACTTGACATCAGTTTGTCCCTGGAGAGGTGACCAGGAGTTCCCCATGCCCAGCTAAAATGGTAATTTCTTCTTTTTTTAGGAGTCTTCTGTGAATCCTCACGCTCAGGGCTGCACACCTCCATGTAGTGCACCTCACCACTGTCAGAGCCTTGTGCTCCCCAAAACAGGATAGCATTTAAAACCCCACACAGAAGGTGCCAAAATGTTTGCTGAATAGGGCTCAAATATGTTCTAACTTAAGGTCATGTCTTTAGTCTTAAACAGGACCATGCCAAGAAAAAAAGGAGCTGATAATTTTCCTGTTTGGGACTTTGGCTGGTTTCCTGTAACAATAAAAAAATAGCAGTCGACATATAGACAGCTGAGTATATACATGCTTGTATACTGCCCTCTGACACAAATGTTAATGTCTTATATAGATCTTCGAGGTTCTTTTAAACATCTAGTTACATTTTGAGGTCATGTCCTCAGAGGTCATTGATGTAAGCGTATTTGTAGAAAGAAACAAACAGCTCATTGAATTTGGTTTCCCATTTTAACATACATCAGTGAAATTAAATACGCGACGTTAGAATGTCTGGCAACAAACCCATTTTCTGATGTATAAAATTTGACTTTTCCCCTCTGTGTTTATGTCATAGCTAATACACAAAGATAAAGTGCATATACTATGCTCTGCATATTTACTGAACTTTGGCAAGTCACTAAGAGTCAGTACTCAAATCAAATAAGAACCACCCGATTTATAAAACACTCTCCTAAACTAATTTTATTATATTAAAAAGGAACTCTAGGTTGATACCAAGCCAATCAATAACTCATGCTTCCCACTGTTCAGCAAGTATCAACTATCCCTTTCTAATCTTTGTGTTTTGCCACCATTGCAAACCTGGTGTGAACAGCTGCCCTCATGTATTACTTAAATAAACAGTGCAAATGCACCCAAACAGGAATAATCTCTGTACATGTTTATTTTCTCTGCAGGCACTGAGTATCAGAGCATCTTAGCTTTGTAAAGGGATCTACTCCAGGTAATTCAATTGATATTCCAATTTGTTTATCCTTGATTTGTTGCTGGCATTATTTTTTTTTCTGCATTATTCTTCTGTCACCTATTAGCCTATACATTCCAATATGAGTGAAAGGATTACTTATACTGGGAAAGCAGAGTTGGCTTTTTTTCAAATGTTTCTAAAAGATCTCCCATCTTCCTCCCAAGACTGCATTTGTTTGGGAATAGTCCGTAACCTGTACAGGGATGATTTAAACGCTTTTTGCTGTCCCAAATTTCCAGAGAGCAGTAGGAAAAAAAAAAAAAAAAAGCTAAGTTCAGGGGGCTAGGAGGCTTGGAAGGGGCTAGGAGGCAAAGGAAGACTTGACCTTCCTTTTAAATTATCATACGAAAATTAAAGAGGTAATTTATATATTCAAGAGTCTTATCGGTACCACCATTTATTCCTTGTAAACAGCATGGGAAACCTGGCAGTGGTGTAGCAGGATCTGAATAAGAGAATAGCAATTTATTAATTCCCTTTTAAAGACTAACAGAGTTCCCAAACACAGCTTTGGCACCCTGCTTGATTCAGTTGCTTCATGCTTCTATGAAGGTTTATTGACTATATAAGGATCAAATAAGGGGTAAGCTGAAATCAGAAACACAGTATTCATTCATTTAACTCTGCTATAGTAGAGTAAATTCAGGGTGACTCAAGGGACACAATGTCTTGTAAAACATATGTACTTAATATAAGGGTCATAAAATTTATTAAATTAAAAGCTAGGTTAAAAATAGGAAGAAAATTTATGCTGCTGTCTAAACCAGCAATAATTTCCCTTTGGCCTTTCCCTTTCCACCTAATATGGGTTCTAGGTTTTGTTGGGTTGTTTTGTTCTTTTTTTTTAATAGTCAACTGGTAAAATCTACATTGTTCACAAGTGAATGCAAGTCACTCTACCATGTGAACTGGTATGCTGACTAAAGAAGAGGAGGTGTGGCCAGCTGGGAGGATATATTGCATCAGGGTTGACCACACATGAAAACCTGTAGGTATCCATTTATTATTTTGGAAGGAAGAGTCAGTTGCTCCAGGCCAACAGAGCCTTAAGGCTGACAAAACCAAAAATTTCTCCATTATCTTTCCACAAAGATGCCCCATTTCTGGTGGGATGTCAGCCAGGAGCCTCCTTCCCTAGTGATTCAATCATGGGTTGTGTGAGAAGACCTTCTTATGTGAATCTTGAAGGGTTACTTGAACAAATGCTCCAGGGACTGTGAGACACGGAGAATCCCCTCCTGTCCTTGACAGATGTATCATCAAAACCAAAGTGCTCAGATGAAGTCAATGTAATTATCCTGCAGTCCTGCAGAATGACAGCAGAATTTAGCTCCTTCGATCAAGACAACCATTTTCTATTAGAGATGTTGGGGAGGTGGGGTGGAAATAAAGTGTTGTGACCTAAATCCTCCTCTCTAACCTCTAAGAAATCAAAGTGATGCTGGCCATCCTTGACTCATGACACTAGCCAGACCATTCCTAACTGAGAGCTCTGCAATGTTTGCTCAATGGCGTAAGTTGTTACAGAAGGCCATGAAAAGCTTGTGTGTGATAGAAGGCCACCCTTTTTCCGTGTGTTTTTACACCACAGGATAACAAAACCAGCCTCAATTCCCATCCCCTGTGTGCTATGAAGGTTTTTTTTTCCCCTGCATGCTGTTTAAACACTTCTGCGCCCAAATCTGTCACCCATGACCTCATTAAGTTGCATTTAATCACACGGGGATGCCCATCAGGCCTAACCCCATCATTTCCTGAGGAATTTTCCCCTGATTTACTTAATAGCTCTCAAACACTAAGCGGGAGACCTCCGGGTGCTGTTCCCTGTGCATGTTGGGTTACTGGCTTTCATACTGTGTTTTAAATAAACACTGTTTTGCAGGCACACTTGTTTTGAAAAATAAACTTCTGGGCAGAAAGAGCTAGTTCACATCAGAGCCAGATTGGTAGCGATTTGGCTTTCCCCAGCAGATGGGAAGAGGTCAGGCTTTTGGTTTTGGGGGCGTGGGGGTGGGTAGGGGGAAAGAAATCACTCTTCCTTAAAAAGCATTTCACACCCCCCAGGGAGAGGAAAAGCCTGAAACCAAAGTGATGGCTCTTTATGGGGGTACTTTGGGAAGAGGGTATGGTAACAGCCCTGCAACGTGCCTCCAATGTGCATCTCATTCTCCATCTCCAGGGAGTGTGACTTTGTCTCTTCCTCACCCTTGTCTTCTGCTGGACACTTATTGGTCCACAACCTTCATCCTCTTGTCAAAAGGCTTTTGGAAGGGTAAAGGCCATTGGCCTTATCCTGTCTATCCTGCCAGCTTAGTTACCTATTCCTCTGTCCATGACAAGGTTTCACTTCTGGGATGGGAACCATGAAGAACGAGGGAGGTTTATGTCCTCTTGGGTAAGGGTATTCCGTGTGATTAAAAGTTTTGTTTTCTCCCTAAACTGAGGATGTTTTTAGGGAGGCAAAAGTAGGAAGGTTGGTGTGTGTCCTCTGTTTCTTCTAGGACTCTTGATGTGGTTATCACAAATCATTAGACACTGGGAGTAACAAGACTCCTTTGACTGCAAGTTCCACAATGGGCTAACCATGGGTGGACCCAGGCAGTGGTGGCAGCTTGCTGGGACACCAGTGGGACAAGAAACCACAGGGTTGTTGCACTAATCCTGAGCTGGATCTGGCCTACTTGAGGTGGAGCTGCTCAGCCTGGAGGGAAGCCTGTGGTGTTAACAAAATGGTTGTCTGAGAAGAATGAGATGAAGATCCTTCATGCTCAGTCTGATTTTGTGCATATGTATATACACACATCTATAAATATGTGCACATGTGTTTGTTGCCTAGTGGTTTGCTGCCATTTAGGGGAAGGAAAAGTGCAACAGGAGGTTCTACTTTGAGGACCACTATAGTGCCCTAGTGTTGTATCCTCTGATCTTCCACAAAAGACCCCAGTATGGTAGCACAGTGTGCAGCCAGTGAAATTACTGCAGGTATTTTACAGAGGGAAATATTTACCCCATGCAGTATCTTACACATTATGTGGCCTTCCTCTGCGAGAGCTCAGTTTGATCATCATCTCTGAGCAGTACCTTGTCCTGACATTTGCAGAAGATGTATTTTAGAGCTAACCTTTCAGTCCTGCTGATAGGATCACAACATATTCACCATCATCATGTTTGTGGCTCTTTCTTTCTTTTTTCTCTACTACAGAGCTGTGCCACTGTGGTGGATAAATGGGAACCCTCCCCTATCCACCACATTGTTGTCTTCTCTTAAATTATAGAGACAATTTATGAGGTGAATGAGATGAATGACATCCAGTTATTTTCTTTGGTCATTCTCCATAGCCAGCATTGTCTAAAATTGCTACTGAAGTCATGCCCATGCTGCCGTGCATCGGGAGCAAGTTTGGAGTGGCAGTCCCGGTGAAACCAGGTGGATGGCATGGGTGCCTTTATGTTTTTCAGATCAGAGGCAGCATGTCAAAACAAGGTGTTCAAAGGGAGGCAATCCCTTTGCCTCCTTTGAGAGCCCTGTGGCCAGGCTACAACGCAAATCATTTGTCCGTGGGAAGGGTCACCAATTAATTAGCAGTTTTATTTTTAAAAAAATTTAAACTGGCAGCCCTTCTGAAATTTAAGCACATTGTTCATGGTGTAATTATAGATGAAATATTAGAGAAGTGGACTAATTACATACAATGCACTTGAGCCCAATTAAAATAGCATCTGCAGTGAACGTAGGGGTATTCTCTTTCGCTAATAAGAAATACTTTCTTAACAACAGAAAATAAAATAGCTAAATTGGATATGCAGTTGAGATTATAAATATCCTATTAGCATATAAAACGAGGATTAACCTTATTTAATCACTGCTTGCTTGATCATCAAAAGTCATGTTTCACCTCTATAATGTAGCTGTAGCCTCTTTGAAGCAAAAAAAGAGCAGCATATTAATAAATTTAGCTAATTAGGTGCTTTTTCTCATCTGCTCAATGGAGCTGGTGGAGCAAACCAGCTGCCCCTAAGCACTTGGCTCTTTCACATCTTAAAAGTTTAAGCTCATTTCTAGTAGACACCTATTGATGAAGATGCAGGGTTTATGCAGATTTGTTTGTGGGGTTCTGGCCTGTATAGCTTCATGGGTAATCATATCAAGGAAGACTTTGAGCTGTGAAGCTGTTGGAGAGGAGAAAAAAGATGAGGATAAAGAAAAGGACTTAAATTACAAGTTTTATCCTCTGCAAAATAAAGTTCTGCCTTAAATATCACCATGTGAGGGCACATTCTAATTTCAGTCACTCAGGAGGTTGGAGCAACTTGGTTTACCGCGGGTCTGTCACCGCCGGTGTCCCTGAGAGCCAGCTGGCGCTCAGAGGAGGCTGCGCTCCCGGCGCGGCGGGGAGAGGTGCTACCCGCCAGCTGGCGACTTGGCTGTGCAAAAGCTGGGCAAGGGGGCTGGAGCAGCGAGTGAAGTAGTTTGACCTCCAATCTCTTCTATAAATATTCAGCTGATCCACTATGCACAAAAGGACACAAGCTCTGAGCAAGAAGAGGGTTTTCAATCCATTATTTTGGAATATTTTCTGTCCATGTCCTGTAGGGAATGAGTCCTGAGGTATTACTGCCTGTTATATCTGAGGATCACTTGGCAGATTTCAGAGCTGGCCTTATTTACAGAGCTGTTCTGCCTCTGGCTCCATCGCACCATCCTTCCGTTGGGTCTGTGTGTGGCAGAAAATAGAAGTAAAGCAATGGTGGGGCGGGAGCAATCCTATGAAATATGGGCATAGTTTGATCTAACCCTGTGCAGCTCTGCTCCCTGGTTGTGTACTGTTTCCATTAGTGCCTGTGTGTTTTCCTGGCATGAGGGCCAGCGGCTGATAGCTTGCAGAAGCTGAGTTTTAAATGTGCCTGTTGACATATTCCCAGAGGAAAGGCTTGAGCAATACCATCATCTCTGGGCTGAAGAAGGGCCCTGCAGCACTGATGGCATGTGTTTGAGGGCTAGTAGCTGTAATATGGGCTCGTGGCTCCTTGGCTAAAGGTGAATGTTACCCCCCTGTGACTTGCCTTATTCCCAGGGACCATTTCAGCTTTGATTTCAACTATGTATGTTCAGTTTTGATCCAAGTGTGGACCCAAACCCAACCAAAATGAGCCCAAGACTAGTCTCTCAAAATACTTGATACGGCAACGCCTAAAATGAATAAAGTGATTTTCTCGGCAGTAGCAACTGTGAAAAAGAGGATAGAGGCACAGAAAGTCCCATATTTAATTGTAGCTCATCTTTTGTGATTTGTCTCTACCAAGCTATGCTGAAGCATCTCCTG